>NW_027672403.1:0-52972 GCF_964165515.1 Mesoplodon bidens
TGTGTCCATTCTCTATGTTTCCCATACATGTTATAGCTGTAGTAATATTCCCTTCAACATGGAGAGTTGGGACCCATGGAATGGGGGCCATGCATTTTTGCTTTAAAGGGTCTGCATTTGCTCACCCAATCTCACCAGCCCTCTCAGTCCCTGGTGTCCAGCCTTATGCCACATCCAGCTGTCAATGTAGATAGGGTCATTCCAGGTTTCATCAGAGACCATGAAGGAAATGTAAAGAATTTCCCTGTTTTTTGGTTTTGTATTTGAAATTCCTTTTTATAGTGGGTTTGAGCTGATTCTCGCTGCCATGTTTATGCCAGTCTAGACACACTTGATTCCCTTACAGAGACATATCAATACATAGGTTTTAAGATTCTTACTAGTCAGATCTATTCCTCTGCGGGAAATATGGGGTTTTGAGTTCCTTTCACTCAGGAAGGTGTAGGTTTTGTCTATTCCACAGTTGGTTTTAGAAATGGTACCTGTGCTTATATCAAACTCTTGTTTTATGCATCACCCCACCTCTCCTTTCCCCTTAAGCAGGCATAAGAGTGTTTTCTAAATGTGAGACTCTGTTCTCTTTCCTAACTCAGTTCATGTGTAGCCATGTTTACAGGATCTTCATAAGTGATATCTTAGGATAAGTTTCTTTTTCTGTGTGACTTATTTCACTTAGAATCATTGTACCTGAATCCACTCACTTTGCTGCTCCTGGTCTTATGACATTGATTTCATGGCTGAGGGATATTCCATCGTACATAAATACCACAGTTTTTTGAACAATTTTTATATTTCCTGGGATATTTAAGCTGTACCCCAGTTGAGGTTCTTGTAAGCAGTGCAGCCCTATATTTGGCGGTGGCTGTGTCTTATTGATTTTCAGTTTTCCCAAAGTATATTCCCTAGACTGGAAGTGCCCTTGGCTCTGTAGCTCTGTTGTTTACTTGTTTTAGGGAACGCAGTGCAAGCTTCCAGTGAGGCAGTTGGCAATTTACATCCCGCCCATCAGCATAACAAGGCTCCCTCTTCTCCAGGGCCTGTCTTGCCTTTCTGGTATTTACACATTTTGTGGATTTCCCTTTTGACCGGTGGGAAGTGATACTTCTTTGTACTGCAGATTTGCCTTGTCCGCTTGCTTGGTTGGCGAAAGAGGGCGTATGCGTTTTCTCCTGAATATATTCAGGTGAAAACGCATATGCCCTTTTTGGCCAAGTGCGTCATTGTCGAAGTTGTGCCCCTCTTCCTGTGCTTTAAAGGCGATTCCACCGTACCTCTTGAAATCTGTTTCCTGCTATTCTGCCTCGCTTTCAAGTCCGCCCTTTTGCTTCCGTCAACAGATGTTTTGGACGATAGTTGTCCTTTATTACTCTGCCAGTTTGTGAATTGCTGTGCCCCTGAGCTCCTTTTTTCATCTCGTTGTTTGTAAACTGTACGCAAGTCCAAAATTTTGGTTCAGGACCTATACTGGTTCCCGGTGGGTGGCTGAGACTCTGGTTAATTCTTCTTCCTGCCGGGAAATTAGAGTGACATGTGCCCGTCCAAATGCCTAACAGCTACTCTCTCATTGGTTCTCCCTCTTCCCTTCCATCCTCTGCGAAATTGGCAACCTGTGCGAACCAGGAGGTTAAAGGGGTTGTCTCTCCAAGTTGGGAGATTGATAGTAAATCATTTGGAAAGTGAAACCGGTGCACCAGGAGAGGGACTACTCGTAGAGTTTTAGAAACCTTTTGTATTCACAGTGTGTCCATTCTCTAGGTTTCCTGTACATGTTATAGCTGTAGTAATATTCCCTTCAACATGGAGAGTTGGGACCCATGGAATGGGGGCCATGCATTTTTGCTTTAAAGGGTCTGCATTTGCTCACCCAATCTCACCAATCCTCTCAGTCCCAGGTGTCCAGCCTTATGCCACATCCAGCTGTCATTGTAGATAGGGTTATTCCAGGTTTCATCAGAGACCCTGAAGGAAATGTAAAGAATTTCCTTGTTTTTTGGTTTTGTTTTTGAAATTCCTTTTTATAGTGGGTTTGAGCTCATTCTCGCTGCCATGTTTATGCCAGTCTAGACACACTTGATTCCCTAACAGAGACATATCAATACATAGGTTTTAAGATTATTACTAGTCAGATCTATTCCTCTGCGTGAAATATGGGGTTTTGAGTCCCTTTCACTGAGGAAGGTGTAGGTCTTGTGTATTCCAAAGTTGGTTTTAGAAATGGTACCTGTGCTTATATCAAACTCTGGTTTTATGCATCACCCCACCTCTCCTTTCCCCTTAAGCAGGCATAAGAGTGTTTTCTAAATGTGAGACTCTGTTCTCTTTCCTAACTCAGTTCTTGTGTAGCCATGTTTAGAGGATCTTCATAAGTGATATCTTATGATAAGTTTCTTTTTCTGTGTCACTTATTTCACTTAGAATCATCGTACCTGAATCCACTCACTTTGCTGCTCCTGGTCTTATGACATTGATTTCATGGCTGAGGGATATTCCATCGTACATAAATACAACAGTATTTTGAACCATTTTTATATATCCTGGGATATTTAAGGTGTACCCAAGTTGAAGTTCTTGTAAGCAGTGCAGCCCTAAATTTGGGGGTGGCTCTGTCTTATTGATTTTCAGTTTTCCCAAGGTATATTCCCTAGACTGGAAGTGCCCTTGGCTCTGTAGCTCTGTTGTTTACTTGTTTTAGGGAACGCAATGCACTCCTCCAGTGAGGCAGTGGGCAATTTACATCACGCCCATCAGCATAACAAGGCTCCCTCTTCTCCAGGGCCTGTCTTGCCTTTCTGGTTTTTACACATTTTGCGGATGTCCCTTTTGACCGGTGGGAAGTGATACTTCTTTGTAGTGCAGATTTGCATTGCCCGCTTGCTTGCTTGGCCAAAAAGGGCGTATGCGTTTTCTCCTGAATATATTCAGGAGAAAACGCATATGCCCTTTTTGGCCAAGTGCGTCATTGTCGAAGTTGTGCCCCTCTTCCTGTGCTTTAAAGGCGATACCAACGTACATCTTGAAATCTGTTTCCTGCTATTCTGTCTCTCTTTCCAGTCCGCCTGGCTGCCTTCCCTCAACAGATTTTTTGGACGATAGTTGTCCTTCATGACTCTGCCAGTTTGTGAATTGCTGTGCACCTGAGCTCCATTTTTCAACTCGTTTTTTGTGAGATGTACGCAAGTCCAAAATTTTGGTTCAGGACCTATACTGGTTCCCGGTGGGTGGCTGAGACTCTGGTTAATTCTTCTTACTGGCGGGAAGTTAGAGTGACATGTGCCCGTCCAAGTGCCTAACAGCTACTCTCTCATTGGTTCTCCCTCTTCCCTTCCATCCTCTGCCAAATTGGCAACCTGTGCGAACCAGGAGGTTAAAGGGGTTGTCTCTCCAAGTTGGGAGATTCATAGTAAAGCAGTTGGAAATTCAAAGCGGAGCACCAGGAGAGGGACTACTCGTTCAGTTTTAGAAACCTTTTGTATTCACAGTCTGTCCATTCTCTAGGTTTCCCGTACATGTTATAGCTGTAGTAATAGTCCCTTCAACATGGAGAGTTGGGACCCATGGAATGGGGGCCATGCATTTTTGCTTTAAAGGGTCTGCATTTGCTCACCCAATCTCACCAATCCTCTCAGTACCAGGTGTCAAGCCTTATACCACATCCAGCTGTCATTGTAGATAGGGTCATTCCAGGTTTCATCAGAGACCCTGAAGGAAATGTAAAGAATTTCCCTGTTTCTGGGTTTTGTTTTTGAAATTCCTTTTTATAGTGGGTTTGAGCTGATTCTCGCTGCCATGTTTATGCCAGTCTAGACACACTTGATTCCCTTACAGAGACATATCAATACATAGGTTTTAAGATTCTTACTAGTCAGATCTATTCCTCTGCGGGAAATATGGGGTTTTGAGTCCCTTTCACTGAGGAAGGTGTAGGTCTTGTCTATTCCACAGTTGGTTTTAGAAATGGTACCTGTGGTTATATCAAACTCTGGTTTTATGCATCACCCCACCTCTCCTTTCCCCTTAAGCAGGCATAAGAGTGTTTTCTAAATGTGAGACTCTGTTCTCTTTCCTAACTCAGTTCATGTGTAGCCATGTTTACAGGATCTTCATAAGTGATATCTTATGATAAGTTTCTTTTTCTGTGTGACTTATTTCACTTAGAATCATCGTACCTGAATCCACTCACTTTGCTGCTCCTGGTCTTATGACATTGATTTCATGCCTGAGGGATTTTCCATCGTACATAAATACCACAGTTTTTTGAACCATTTTTATATTTCCTGGGATATTTAAGGTGTACCCAAGTTGAGGTTCTTGTAAGCAGTGCAGCCCTATATTTGGGGGTGGTTCTGTCTTATTGATTTTCAGTTTTCCCAAGGTATATTCCCTAGACTGGAAGTGCCCTTGGCTCTGTAGCTCTGTTGTTTACTTGTTTTAGGGAACACAATGCACTCCTCCAGTGAGGCAGTTGGCAATTTACATCCCGCCCATCAGCATAACAAGGCTCCCTCTTCTCCAGGACCTGTCTTGCCTTTCTGGTTTTTACACATTTTGTGGATGTCCCTTTTGACCGGTGGGAAGTGATACTTCTTTGTAGTGCAGATTTGCATTGCCCGCTTGCTTGCTTGGCCAAAAAGGGCGTATGCGTTTTCTCCTGAATATATTCAGGTGAAAACACATACACCCCTTTTGGCCAAGTGCATCATTGTCGAAGTTGTGCCCCTCTTCCTGTGCTTTAAAGGCGATTCCAACGTACCTCTTGAAATCTGTTTCCTGCTATTCTGCCTAGCTTTCAAGTCCGCCTCGTTGCCTTCCCTCAACAGATTTTTGGAAGATAGTTGTCCTTTATTACTCTGCCAGTTCGTGAATTGCTGTGCCCCTGAGCTCCATTTTTCAACTCGTTTATGGTGAACTGTATTCAAGTCCAAAATTTTGGTTCAGGTCGTATACTGGTTCCCGGTGGGTGGCTGAGACTCTGGTTAATTCTTCTTCCTGCCGGGAAATTAGAGTGATATGTGCCCGTCCAAATGCCTAACAGCTACTCTGTCATTGGTTCTCGCTCTTCCCTTCTATCCTCTGCCAAATTGGCAACCTGTGCGAACCAGGAGGTTAAAGGGGTTGTCTCTCCAAGTTGGGAGATTGATAGTAAATCAGTTGGAAAGTCAAACCGGAGCACCAGGAGAGGGACTACTCGTTGAGTTTTAGAAACCTTTTGTATTCACAGTGTGTCCATTCTCTAGGTTTCCCGTACATGTTATAGCTGTAGTAATAGTCCCTTCAACATGGAGAGTTGGGACCCATGGAATGGGGGCCATGCATTTTTGCTTTAAAGGGTCTGCATTTGCTCACCCAATCTCACCAGCCCTCTCAGTCCCAGCTGTCCAGCCTTATGCCACATCCAGCTGTCATTGTAGATAGGGTCATTCCAGGTTTCATCAGAGACCCTGAAGGAAATGTAAAGAACTTCCCTGTTTTTTGCTTTTGTTTCTGACATTCCTTTTTATAGTGGGTTTGAGCTGATTCTCGCTGCCATGTTTATGCCAGTCTAGACTCACTTGATTCCCTTACAGAGACATATCAATACATAGGTTTTAAGATTCTTACTAGTCAGATCTATTCCTCTGCAGGAAATATGGGGTTTTGAGTCCCTTTCACTGAGGAAGGTGTAGGTCTTGTCTATTCCACAGTTGGTTATAGAAATGGTACCTCTGCTTATATCAAACTCTGGTTTTATGCATCACCCCACCTCTCATTTCCCTTTAAGCAGGCATAAGAGTGTTTTCTAAATGTGAGACTCTGTTCTCTTTCCTAACTCAGTTCTTGTGTAACCATGTTTAGAGGATCTTCATAAGTGATATCTTATGATAAGTTTCTTTTTCTGTGTGACTTATTTCACTTAGAATCATCGTACCTGAATTCACTCACTTTGCTGCTCCTGGTCTTATGACATTGATTTCATGGCTGAGGGATATTCCATCGTACATAAATACCACAGTATTTTGAACCATTTTTATATTTCCTGGGATATTTAAGGAGTACCCAAGTTGAGGTTCTTGTAAGCAGTGCAGCCCTAAATTTGGGGGTGGCTCTGTCTTATTGATTTTCAGTTTTCCCAAGGTATATTCCCTAGACTGGAAGTGCCCTTGGCTCTGTAGCTCTGATGTTTACTTGTTTTACGGAACGGAATGCACTCCTCCAGTGAGGCAGTTGACAATTTACATCCCGACCATCAGCATAACAAGGCTCCCTCTTCTCCAGGCCCTGTCTTGCCTTTCTGGTTTTTACACATTTGAGGATGTCTCTTTTGACCGGTGGGAAGTGATACTTCTTTGTAATGCAGATTTGCATTGCCCGCTTGCTTGCTTGGCCAAAAAGGGCGTATGTGTTTTGTCCTGAATATATTCAGGAGAAAACGCATACGCCCTTTTTGGCCAAGTGTGTCATTGTCGAAGTTGTGCCCCTCTTCCTGTGCTTTAACGGCGATTCCAACGTACCTCTTGAAATCGGTTTCCTGCTATTCTGTCTCTCTTTCAAGTCCGCCTCGCTGCCTTCCCTCAACAGATTTTTGGACGATAGTTGTCCTTTATTACTCTGCCAGTTTGTGAATTGCTGTGCCCCTGAGCTCCATTTTTCAACTCGTTTTTTGTGAGCTGTACGCAAGTCCAAAATTTTGGTTCAGGACCTATACTGGTTCCCGGTGGGTGGCTGAGACTCTGGTTAATTCTTCTTCCTGCCGGGAAATTAGAGTGACATGTGCCCGTCCAAGGGCCTAACAGATACTCTCTCATTGGTTCTCCCTCTTCCCTTCCATCCTCTGCGAAATTGGCAACCTGTGCGAACCAGGAGCTTAAAGGGCCTGTCTCTCAAATTTGGGAGATTGATAGTAAAGCAGTTGGAAGGTCAAAGTGGAGCACCAGGAGAGGGACTACTCATTGAGTTTTAGAAACCCTTTGTATTCACAGTGTGTCCATTCTCTATGTTTCCCATACATGTTATAGCTGTAGTAATATTCCCTTCAACATGGAGAGTTGGGACCCATGGAATGGGGGCCATGCATTTTTGCTTTAAAGGGTCTGCATTTGCTCACCCAATCTCACCAGCCCTCTCAGTCCCTGGTGTCCAGCCTTATGCCACATCCAGCTGTCAATGTAGATAGGGTCATTCCAGGTTTCATCAGAGACCATGAAGGAAATGTAAAGAATTTCCCTGTTTTTTGGTTTTGTATTTGAAATTCCTTTTTATAGTGGGTTTGAGCTGATTCTCGCTGCCATGTTTATGCCAGTCTAGACACACTTGATTCCCTTACAGAGACATATCAATACATAGGTTTTAAGATTCTTACTAGTCAGATCTATTCCTCTGCGGGAAATATGGGGTTTTGAGTTCCTTTCACTCAGGAAGGTGTAGGTTTTGTCTATTCCACAGTTGGTTTTAGAAATGGTACCTGTGCTTATATCAAACTCTTGTTTTATGCATCACCCCACCTCTCCTTTCCCCTTAAGCAGGCATAAGAGTGTTTTCTAAATGTGAGACTCTGTTCTCTTTCCTAACTCAGTTCATGTGTAGCCATGTTTACAGGATCTTCATAAGTGATATCTTAGGATAAGTTTCTTTTTCTGTGTGACTTATTTCACTTAGAATCATTGTACCTGAATCCACTCACTTTGCTGCTCCTGGTCTTATGACATTGATTTCATGGCTGAGGGATATTCCATCGTACATAAATACCACAGTTTTTTGAACAATTTTTATATTTCCTGGGATATTTAAGCTGTACCCCAGTTGAGGTTCTTGTAAGCAGTGCAGCCCTATATTTGGCGGTGGCTGTGTCTTATTGATTTTCAGTTTTCCCAAAGTATATTCCCTAGACTGGAAGTGCCCTTGGCTCTGTAGCTCTGTTGTTTACTTGTTTTAGGGAACGCAGTGCAAGCTTCCAGTGAGGCAGTTGGCAATTTACATCCCGCCCATCAGCATAACAAGGCTCCCTCTTCTCCAGGGCCTGTCTTGCCTTTCTGGTATTTACACATTTTGTGGATTTCCCTTTTGACCGGTGGGAAGTGATACTTCTTTGTACTGCAGATTTGCCTTGTCCGCTTGCTTGGTTGGCGAAAGAGGGCGTATGCGTTTTCTCCTGAATATATTCAGGTGAAAACGCATATGCCCTTTTTGGCCAAGTGCGTCATTGTCGAAGTTGTGCCCCTCTTCCTGTGCTTTAAAGGCGATTCCACCGTACCTCTTGAAATCTGTTTCCTGCTATTCTGCCTCGCTTTCAAGTCCGCCCTTTTGCTTCCGTCAACAGATGTTTTGGACGATAGTTGTCCTTTATTACTCTGCCAGTTTGTGAATTGCTGTGCCCCTGAGCTCCATTTTTCATCTCGTTGTTTGTAAACTGTACGCAAGTCCAAAATTTTGGTTCAGGACCTATACTGGTTCCCGGTGGGTGGCTGAGACTCTGGTTAATTCTTCTTCCTGCCGGGAAATTAGAGTGACATGTGCCCGTCCAAATGCCTAACAGCTACTCTCTCATTGGTTCTCCCTCTTCCCTTCCATCCTCTGCGAAATTGGCAACCTGTGCGAACCAGGAGGTTAAAGGGGTTGTCTCTCCAAGTTGGGAGATTGATAGTAAATCATTTGGAAAGTGAAACCGGTGCACCAGGAGAGGGACTACTCGTAGAGTTTTAGAAACCTTTTGTATTCACAGTGTGTCCATTCTCTAGGTTTCCTGTACATGTTATAGCTGTAGTAATATTCCCTTCAACATGGAGAGTTGGGACCCATGGAATGGGGGCCATGCATTTTTGCTTTAAAGGGTCTGCATTTGCTCACCCAATCTCACCAATCCTCTCAGTCCCAGGTGTCCAGCCTTATGCCACATCCAGCTGTCATTGTAGATAGGGTTATTCCAGGTTTCATCAGAGACCCTGAAGGAAATGTAAAGAATTTCCTTGTTTTTTGGTTTTGTTTTTGAAATTCCTTTTTATAGTGGGTTTGAGCTCATTCTCGCTGCCATGTTTATGCCAGTCTAGACACACTTGATTCCCTAACAGAGACATATCAATACATAGGTTTTAAGATTATTACTAGTCAGATCTATTCCTCTGCGTGAAATATGGGGTTTTGAGTCCCTTTCACTGAGGAAGGTGTAGGTCTTGTGTATTCCAAAGTTGGTTTTAGAAATGGTACCTGTGCTTATATCAAACTCTGGTTTTATGCATCACCCCACCTCTCCTTTCCCCTTAAGCAGGCATAAGAGTGTTTTCTAAATGTGAGACTCTGTTCTCTTTCCTAACTCAGTTCTTGTGTAGCCATGTTTAGAGGATCTTCATAAGTGATATCTTATGATAAGTTTCTTTTTCTGTGTCACTTATTTCACTTAGAATCATCGTACCTGAATCCACTCACTTTGCTGCTCCTGGTCTTATGACATTGATTTCATGGCTGAGGGATATTCCATCGTACATAAATACAACAGTATTTTGAACCATTTTTATATATCCTGGGATATTTAAGGTGTACCCAAGTTGAAGTTCTTGTAAGCAGTGCAGCCCTAAATTTGGGGGTGGCTCTGTCTTATTGATTTTCAGTTTTCCCAAGGTATATTCCCTAGACTGGAAGTGCCCTTGGCTCTGTAGCTCTGTTGTTTACTTGTTTTAGGGAACGCAATGCACTCCTCCAGTGAGGCAGTGGGCAATTTACATCACGCCCATCAGCATAACAAGGCTCCCTCTTCTCCAGGGCCTGTCTTGCCTTTCTGGTTTTTACACATTTTGCGGATGTCCCTTTTGACCGGTGGGAAGTGATACTTCTTTGTAGTGCAGATTTGCATTGCCCGCTTGCTTGCTTGGCCAAAAAGGGCGTATGCGTTTTCTCCTGAATATATTCAGGAGAAAACGCATATGCCCTTTTTGGCCAAGTGCGTCATTGTCGAAGTTGTGCCCCTCTTCCTGTGCTTTAAAGGCGATACCAACGTACATCTTGAAATCTGTTTCCTGCTATTCTGTCTCTCTTTCCAGTCCGCCTGGCTGCCTTCCCTCAACAGATTTTTTGGACGATAGTTGTCCTTTATGACTCTGCCAGTTTGTGAATTGCTGTGCACCTGAGCTCCATTTTTCAACTCGTTTTTTGTGAGATGTACGCAAGTCCAAAATTTTGGTTCAGGACCTATACTGGTTCCCGGTGGGTGGCTGAGACTCTGGTTAATTCTTCTTACTGGCGGGAAGTTAGAGTGACATGTGCCCGTCCAAGTGCCTAACAGCTACTCTCTCATTGGTTCTCCCTCTTCCCTTCCATCCTCTGCCAAATTGGCAACCTGTGCGAACCAGGAGGTTAAAGGGGTTGTCTCTCCAAGTTGGGAGATTCATAGTAAAGCAGTTGGAAATTCAAAGCGGAGCACCAGGAGAGGGACTACTCGTTCAGTTTTAGAAACCTTTTGTATTCACAGTCTGTCCATTCTCTAGGTTTCCCGTACATGTTATAGCTGTAGTAATAGTCCCTTCAACAGGGAGAGTTGGGACCCATGGAATGGGGGCCATGCATTTTTGCTTTAAAGGGTCTGCATTTGCTCACCCAATCTCACCAATCCTCTCAGTACCAGGTGTCAAGCCTTATACCACATCCAGCTGTCATTGTAGATAGGGTCATTCCAGGTTTCATCAGAGACCCTGAAGGAAATGTAAAGAATTTCCCTGTTTCTGGGTTTTGTTTTTGAAATTCCTTTTTATAGTGGGTTTGAGCTGATTCTCGCTGCCATGTTTATGCCAGTCTAGACACACTTGATTCCCTTACAGAGACATATCAATACATAGGTTTTAAGATTCTTACTAGTCAGATCTATTCCTCTGCGGGAAATATGGGGTTTTGAGTCCCTTTCACTGAGGAAGGTGTAGGTCTTGTCTATTCCACAGTTGGTTTTAGAAATGGTACCTGTGGTTATATCAAACTCTGGTTTTATGCATCACCCCACCTCTCCTTTCCCCTTAAGCAGGCATAAGAGTGTTTTCTAAATGTGAGACTCTGTTCTCTTTCCTAACTCAGTTCATGTGTAGCCATGTTTACAGGATCTTCATAAGTGATATCTTATGATAAGTTTCTTTTTCTGTGTGACTTATTTCACTTAGAATCATCGTACCTGAATCCACTCACTTTGCTGCTCCTGGTCTTATGACATTGATTTCATGCCTGAGGGATTTTCCATCGTACATAAATACCACAGTTTTTTGAACCATTTTTATATTTCCTGGGATATTTAAGGTGTACCCAAGTTGAGGTTCTTGTAAGCAGTGCAGCCCTATATTTGGGGGTGGTTCTGTCTTATTGATTTTCAGTTTTCCCAAGGTATATTCCCTAGACTGGAAGTGCCCTTGGCTCTGTAGCTCTGTTGTTTACTTGTTTTAGGGAACACAATGCACTCCTCCAGTGAGGCAGTTGGCAATTTACATCCCGCCCATCAGCATAACAAGGCTCCCTCTTCTCCAGGACCTGTCTTGCCTTTCTGGTTTTTACACATTTTGTGGATGTCCCTTTTGACTGGTGGGAAGTGATACTTCTTTGTAGTGCAGATTTGCATTGCCCGCTTGCTTGCTTGGCCAAAAAGGGCGTATGCGTTTTCTCCTGAATATATTCAGGTGAAAACACATACACCCCTTTTGGCCAAGTGCATCATTGTCGAAGTTGTGCCCCTCTTCCTGTGCTTTAAAGGCGATTCCAACGTACCTCTTGAAATCTGTTTCCTGCTATTCTGCCTAGCTTTCAAGTCCGCCTCGTTGCCTTCCCTCAACAGATTTTTGGAAGATAGTTGTCCTTTATTACTCTGCCAGTTCGTGAATTGCTGTGCCCCTGAGCTCCATTTTTCAACTCGTTTATGGTGAACTGTATTCAAGTCCAAAATTTTGGTTCAGGTCGTATACTGGTTCCCGGTGGGTGGCTGAGACTCTGGTTAATTCTTCTTCCTGCCGGGAAATTAGAGTGATATGTGCCCGTCCAAATGCCTAACAGCTACTCTGTCATTGGTTCTCGCTCTTCCCTTCTATCCTCTGCCAAATTGGCAACCTGTGCGAACCAGGAGGTTAAAGGGGTTGTCTCTCCAAGTTGGGAGATTGATAGTAAATCAGTTGGAAAGTCAAACCGGAGCACCAGGAGAGGGACTACTCGTTGAGTTTTAGAAACCTTTTGTATTCACAGTGTGTCCATTCTCTAGGTTTCCCGTACATGTTATAGCTGTAGTAATAGTCCCTTCAACATGGAGAGTTGGGACCCATGGAATGGGGGCCATGCATTTTTGCTTTAAAGGGTCTGCATTTGCTCACCCAATCTCACCAGCCCTCTCAGTCCCAGCTGTCCAGCCTTATGCCACATCCAGCTGTCATTGTAGATAGGGTCATTCCAGGTTTCATCAGAGACCCTGAAGGAAATGTAAAGAACTTCCCTGTTTTTTGCTTTTGTTTCTGACATTCCTTTTTATAGTGGGTTTGAGCTGATTCTCGCTGCCATGTTTATGCCAGTCTAGACTCACTTGATTCCCTTACAGAGACATATCAATACATAGGTTTTAAGATTCTTACTAGTCAGATCTATTCCTCTGCAGGAAATATGGGGTTTTGAGTCCCTTTCACTGAGGAAGGTGTAGGTCTTGTCTATTCCACAGTTGGTTATAGAAATGGTACCTCTGCTTATATCAAACTCTGGTTTTATGCATCACCCCACCTCTCATTTCCCTTTAAGCAGGCATAAGAGTGTTTTCTAAATGTGAGACTCTGTTCTCTTTCCTAACTCAGTTCTTGTGTAACCATGTTTAGAGGATCTTCATAAGTGATATCTTATGATAAGTTTCTTTTTCTGTGTGACTTATTTCACTTAGAATCATCGTACCTGAATTCACTCACTTTGCTGCTCCTGGTCTTATGACATTGATTTCATGGCTGAGGGATATTCCATCGTACATAAATACCACAGTATTTTGAACCATTTTTATATTTCCTGGGATATTTAAGGAGTACCCAAGTTGAGGTTCTTGTAAGCAGTGCAGCCCTAAATTTGGGGGTGGCTCTGTCTTATTGATTTTCAGTTTTCCCAAGGTATATTCCCTAGACTGGAAGTGCCCTTGGCTCTGTAGCTCTGATGTTTACTTGTTTTACGGAACGGAATGCACTCCTCCAGTGAGGCAGTTGACAATTTACATCCCGACCATCAGCATAACAAGGCTCCCTCTTCTCCAGGCCCTGTCTTGCCTTTCTGGTTTTTACACATTTGAGGATGTCTCTTTTGACCGGTGGGAAGTGATACTTCTTTGTAATGCAGATTTGCATTGCCCGCTTGCTTGCTTGGCCAAAAAGGGCGTATGTGTTTTGTCCTGAATATATTCAGGAGAAAACGCATACGCCCTTTTTGGCCAAGTGTGTCATTGTCGAAGTTGTGCCCCTCTTCCTGTGCTTTAACGGCGATTCCAACGTACCTCTTGAAATCGGTTTCCTGCTATTCTGTCTCTCTTTCAAGTCCGCCTCGCTGCCTTCCCTCAACAGATTTTTGGACGATAGTTGTCCTTTATTACTCTGCCAGTTTGTGAATTGCTGTGCCCCTGAGCTCCATTTTTCAACTCGTTTTTTGTGAGCTGTACGCAAGTCCAAAATTTTGGTTCAGGACCTATACTGGTTCCCGGTGGGTGGCTGAGACTCTGGTTAATTCTTCTTCCTGCCGGGAAATTAGAGTGACATGTGCCCGTCCAAGGGCCTAACAGATACTCTCTCATTGGTTCTCCCTCTTCCCTTCCATCCTCTGCGAAATTGGCAACCTGTGCGAACCAGGAGCTTAAAGGGCCTGTCTCTCAAATTTGGGAGATTGATAGTAAAGCAGTTGGAAGGTCAAAGTGGAGCACCAGGAGAGGGACTACTCATTGAGTTTTAGAAACCCTTTGTATTCACAGTGTGTCCATTCTCTATGTTTCCCATACATGTTATAGCTGTAGTAATATTCCCTTCAACATGGAGAGTTGGGACCCATGGAATGGGGGCCATGCATTTTTGCTTTAAAGGGTCTGCATTTGCTCACCCAATCTCACCAGCCCTCTCAGTCCCTGGTGTCCAGCCTTATGCCACATCCAGCTGTCAATGTAGATAGGGTCATTCCAGGTTTCATCAGAGACCATGAAGGAAATGTAAAGAATTTCCCTGTTTTTTGGTTTTGTATTTGAAATTCCTTTTTATAGTGGGTTTGAGCTGATTCTCGCTGCCATGTTTATGCCAGTCTAGACACACTTGATTCCCTTACAGAGACATATCAATACATAGGTTTTAAGATTCTTACTAGTCAGATCTATTCCTCTGCGGGAAATATGGGGTTTTGAGTTCCTTTCACTCAGGAAGGTGTAGGTTTTGTCTATTCCACAGTTGGTTTTAGAAATGGTACCTGTGCTTATATCAAACTCTTGTTTTATGCATCACCCCACCTCTCCTTTCCCCTTAAGCAGGCATAAGAGTGTTTTCTAAATGTGAGACTCTGTTCTCTTTCCTAACTCAGTTCATGTGTAGCCATGTTTACAGGATCTTCATAAGTGATATCTTAGGATAAGTTTCTTTTTCTGTGTGACTTATTTCACTTAGAATCATTGTACCTGAATCCACTCACTTTGCTGCTCCTGGTCTTATGACATTGATTTCATGGCTGAGGGATATTCCATCGTACATAAATACCACAGTTTTTTGAACAATTTTTATATTTCCTGGGATATTTAAGCTGTACCCCAGTTGAGGTTCTTGTAAGCAGTGCAGCCCTATATTTGGCGGTGGCTGTGTCTTATTGATTTTCAGTTTTCCCAAAGTATATTCCCTAGACTGGAAGTGCCCTTGGCTCTGTAGCTCTGTTGTTTACTTGTTTTAGGGAACGCAGTGCAAGCTTCCAGTGAGGCAGTTGGCAATTTACATCCCGCCCATCAGCATAACAAGGCTCCCTCTTCTCCAGGGCCTGTCTTGCCTTTCTGGTATTTACACATTTTGTGGATTTCCCTTTTGACCGGTGGGAAGTGATACTTCTTTGTACTGCAGATTTGCCTTGTCCGCTTGCTTGGTTGGCGAAAGAGGGCGTATGCGTTTTCTCCTGAATATATTCAGGTGAAAACGCATATGCCCTTTTTGGCCAAGTGCGTCATTGTCGAAGTTGTGCCCCTCTTCCTGTGCTTTAAAGGCGATTCCACCGTACCTCTTGAAATCTGTTTCCTGCTATTCTGCCTCGCTTTCAAGTCCGCCCTTTTGCTTCCGTCAACAGATGTTTTGGACGATAGTTGTCCTTTATTACTCTGCCAGTTTGTGAATTGCTGTGCCCCTGAGCTCCATTTTTCATCTCGTTGTTTGTAAACTGTACGCAAGTCCAAAATTTTGGTTCAGGACCTATACTGGTTCCCGGTGGGTGGCTGAGACTCTGGTTAATTCTTCTTCCTGCCGGGAAATTAGAGTGACATGTGCCCGTCCAAATGCCTAACAGCTACTCTCTCATTGGTTCTCCCTCTTCCCTTCCATCCTCTGCGAAATTGGCAACCTGTGCGAACCAGGAGGTTAAAGGGGTTGTCTCTCCAAGTTGGGAGATTGATAGTAAATCATTTGGAAAGTGAAACCGGTGCACCAGGAGAGGGACTACTCGTAGAGTTTTAGAAACCTTTTGTATTCACAGTGTGTCCATTCTCTAGGTTTCCTGTACATGTTATAGCTGTAGTAATATTCCCTTCAACATGGAGAGTTGGGACCCATGGAATGGGGGCCATGCATTTTTGCTTTAAAGGGTCTGCATTTGCTCACCCAATCTCACCAATCCTCTCAGTCCCAGGTGTCCAGCCTTATGCCACATCCAGCTGTCATTGTAGATAGGGTTATTCCAGGTTTCATCAGAGACCCTGAAGGAAATGTAAAGAATTTCCTTGTTTTTTGGTTTTGTTTTTGAAATTCCTTTTTATAGTGGGTTTGAGCTCATTCTCGCTGCCATGTTTATGCCAGTCTAGACACACTTGATTCCCTAACAGAGACATATCAATACATAGGTTTTAAGATTATTACTAGTCAGATCTATTCCTCTGCGTGAAATATGGGGTTTTGAGTCCCTTTCACTGAGGAAGGTGTAGGTCTTGTGTATTCCAAAGTTGGTTTTAGAAATGGTACCTGTGCTTATATCAAACTCTGGTTTTATGCATCACCCCACCTCTCCTTTCCCCTTAAGCAGGCATAAGAGTGTTTTCTAAATGTGAGACTCTGTTCTCTTTCCTAACTCAGTTCTTGTGTAGCCATGTTTAGAGGATCTTCATAAGTGATATCTTATGATAAGTTTCTTTTTCTGTGTCACTTATTTCACTTAGAATCATCGTACCTGAATCCACTCACTTTGCTGCTCCTGGTCTTATGACATTGATTTCATGGCTGAGGGATATTCCATCGTACATAAATACAACAGTATTTTGAACCATTTTTATATATCCTGGGATATTTAAGGTGTACCCAAGTTGAAGTTCTTGTAAGCAGTGCAGCCCTAAATTTGGGGGTGGCTCTGTCTTATTGATTTTCAGTTTTCCCAAGGTATATTCCCTAGACTGGAAGTGCCCTTGGCTCTGTAGCTCTGTTGTTTACTTGTTTTAGGGAACGCAATGCACTCCTCCAGTGAGGCAGTGGGCAATTTACATCACGCCCATCAGCATAACAAGGCTCCCTCTTCTCCAGGGCCTGTCTTGCCTTTCTGGTTTTTACACATTTTGCGGATGTCCCTTTTGACCGGTGGGAAGTGATACTTCTTTGTAGTGCAGATTTGCATTGCCCGCTTGCTTGCTTGGCCAAAAAGGGCGTATGCGTTTTCTCCTGAATATATTCAGGAGAAAACGCATATGCCCTTTTTGGCCAAGTGCGTCATTGTCGAAGTTGTGCCCCTCTTCCTGTGCTTTAAAGGCGATACCAACGTACATCTTGAAATCTGTTTCCTGCTATTCTGTCTCTCTTTCCAGTCCGCCTGGCTGCCTTCCCTCAACAGATTTTTTGGACGATAGTTGTCCTTTATGACTCTGCCAGTTTGTGAATTGCTGTGCACCTGAGCTCCATTTTTCAACTCGTTTTTTGTGAGATGTACGCAAGTCCAAAATTTTGGTTCAGGACCTATACTGGTTCCCGGTGGGTGGCTGAGACTCTGGTTAATTCTTCTTACTGGCGGGAAGTTAGAGTGACATGTGCCCGTCCAAGTGCCTAACAGCTACTCTCTCATTGGTTCTCCCTCTTCCCTTCCATCCTCTGCCAAATTGGCAACCTGTGCGAACCAGGAGGTTAAAGGGGTTGTCTCTCCAAGTTGGGAGATTCATAGTAAAGCAGTTGGAAATTCAAAGCGGAGCACCAGGAGAGGGACTACTCGTTCAGTTTTAGAAACCTTTTGTATTCACAGTCTGTCCATTCTCTAGGTTTCCCGTACATGTTATAGCTGTAGTAATAGTCCCTTCAACAGGGAGAGTTGGGACCCATGGAATGGGGGCCATGCATTTTTGCTTTAAAGGGTCTGCATTTGCTCACCCAATCTCACCAATCCTCTCAGTACCAGGTGTCAAGCCTTATACCACATCCAGCTGTCATTGTAGATAGGGTCATTCCAGGTTTCATCAGAGACCCTGAAGGAAATGTAAAGAATTTCCCTGTTTCTGGGTTTTGTTTTTGAAATTCCTTTTTATAGTGGGTTTGAGCTGATTCTCGCTGCCATGTTTATGCCAGTCTAGACACACTTGATTCCCTTACAGAGACATATCAATACATAGGTTTTAAGATTCTTACTAGTCAGATCTATTCCTCTGCGGGAAATATGGGGTTTTGAGTCCCTTTCACTGAGGAAGGTGTAGGTCTTGTCTATTCCACAGTTGGTTTTAGAAATGGTACCTGTGGTTATATCAAACTCTGGTTTTATGCATCACCCCACCTCTCCTTTCCCCTTAAGCAGGCATAAGAGTGTTTTCTAAATGTGAGACTCTGTTCTCTTTCCTAACTCAGTTCATGTGTAGCCATGTTTACAGGATCTTCATAAGTGATATCTTATGATAAGTTTCTTTTTCTGTGTGACTTATTTCACTTAGAATCATCGTACCTGAATCCACTCACTTTGCTGCTCCTGGTCTTATGACATTGATTTCATGCCTGAGGGATTTTCCATCGTACATAAATACCACAGTTTTTTGAACCATTTTTATATTTCCTGGGATATTTAAGGTGTACCCAAGTTGAGGTTCTTGTAAGCAGTGCAGCCCTATATTTGGGGGTGGTTCTGTCTTATTGATTTTCAGTTTTCCCAAGGTATATTCCCTAGACTGGAAGTGCCCTTGGCTCTGTAGCTCTGTTGTTTACTTGTTTTAGGGAACACAATGCACTCCTCCAGTGAGGCAGTTGGCAATTTACATCCCGCCCATCAGCATAACAAGGCTCCCTCTTCTCCAGGACCTGTCTTGCCTTTCTGGTTTTTACACATTTTGTGGATGTCCCTTTTGACCGGTGGGAAGTGATACTTCTTTGTAGTGCAGATTTGCATTGCCCGCTTGCTTGCTTGGCCAAAAAGGGCGTATGCGTTTTCTCCTGAATATATTCAGGTGAAAACACATACACCCCTTTTGGCCAAGTGCATCATTGTCGAAGTTGTGCCCCTCTTCCTGTGCTTTAAAGGCGATTCCAACGTACCTCTTGAAATCTGTTTCCTGCTATTCTGCCTAGCTTTCAAGTCCGCCTCGTTGCCTTCCCTCAACAGATTTTTGGAAGATAGTTGTCCTTTATTACTCTGCCAGTTCGTGAATTGCTGTGCCCCTGAGCTCCATTTTTCAACTCGTTTATGGTGAACTGTATTCAAGTCCAAAATTTTGGTTCAGGTCGTATACTGGTTCCCGGTGGGTGGCTGAGACTCTGGTTAATTCTTCTTCCTGCCGGGAAATTAGAGTGATATGTGCCCGTCCAAATGCCTAACAGCTACTCTGTCATTGGTTCTCGCTCTTCCCTTCTATCCTCTGCCAAATTGGCAACCTGTGCGAACCAGGAGGTTAAAGGGGTTGTCTCTCCAAGTTGGGAGATTGATAGTAAATCAGTTGGAAAGTCAAACCGGAGCACCAGGAGAGGGACTACTCGTTGAGTTTTAGAAACCTTTTGTATTCACAGTGTGTCCATTCTCTAGGTTTCCCGTATATGTTATAGCTGTAGTAATAGTCCCTTCAACATGGAGAGTTGGGACCCATGGAATGGGGGCCATGCATTTTTGCTTTAAAGGGTCTGCATTTGCTCACCCAATCTCACCAGCCCTCTCAGTCCCAGCTGTCCAGCCTTATGCCACATCCAGCTGTCATTGTAGATAGGGTCATTCCAGGTTTCATCAGAGACCCTGAAGGAAATGTAAAGAACTTCCCTGTTTTTTGCTTTTGTTTCTGACATTCCTTTTTATAGTGGGTTTGAGCTGATTCTCGCTGCCATGTTTATGCCAGTCTAGACTCACTTGATTCCCTTACAGAGACATATCAATACATAGGTTTTAAGATTCTTACTAGTCAGATCTATTCCTCTGCAGGAAATATGGGGTTTTGAGTCCCTTTCACTGAGGAAGGTGTAGGTCTTGTCTATTCCACAGTTGGTTATAGAAATGGTACCTCTGCTTATATCAAACTCTGGTTTTATGCATCACCCCACCTCTCATTTCCCTTTAAGCAGGCATAAGAGTGTTTTCTAAATGTGAGACTCTGTTCTCTTTCCTAACTCAGTTCTTGTGTAACCATGTTTAGAGGATCTTCATAAGTGATATCTTATGATAAGTTTCTTTTTCTGTGTGACTTATTTCACTTAGAATCATCGTACCTGAATTCACTCACTTTGCTGCTCCTGGTCTTATGACATTGATTTCATGGCTGAGGGATATTCCATCGTACATAAATACCACAGTATTTTGAACCATTTTTATATTTCCTGGGATATTTAAGGAGTACCCAAGTTGAGGTTCTTGTAAGCAGTGCAGCCCTAAATTTGGGGGTGGCTCTGTCTTATTGATTTTCAGTTTTCCCAAGGTATATTCCCTAGACTGGAAGTGCCCTTGGCTCTGTAGCTCTGATGTTTACTTGTTTTACGGAACGGAATGCACTCCTCCAGTGAGGCAGTTGACAATTTACATCCCGACCATCAGCATAACAAGGCTCCCTCTTCTCCAGGCCCTGTCTTGCCTTTCTGGTTTTTACACATTTGAGGATGTCTCTTTTGACCGGTGGGAAGTGATACTTCTTTGTAATGCAGATTTGCATTGCCCGCTTGCTTGCTTGGCCAAAAAGGGCGTATGTGTTTTGTCCTGAATATATTCAGGAGAAAACGCATACGCCCTTTTTGGCCAAGTGTGTCATTGTCGAAGTTGTGCCCCTCTTCCTGTGCTTTAACGGCGATTCCAACGTACCTCTTGAAATCGGTTTCCTGCTATTCTGTCTCTCTTTCAAGTCCGCCTCGCTGCCTTCCCTCAACAGATTTTTGGACGATAGTTGTCCTTTATTACTCTGCCAGTTTGTGAATTGCTGTGCCCCTGAGCTCCATTTTTCAACTCGTTTTTTGTGAGCTGTACGCAAGTCCAAAATTTTGGTTCAGGACCTATACTGGTTCCCGGTGGGTGGCTGAGACTCTGGTTAATTCTTCTTCCTGCCGGGAAATTAGAGTGACATGTGCCCGTCCAAGGGCCTAACAGATACTCTCTCATTGGTTCTCCCTCTTCCCTTCCATCCTCTGCGAAATTGGCAACCTGTGCGAACCAGGAGCTTAAAGGGCCTGTCTCTCAAATTTGGGAGATTGATAGTAAAGCAGTTGGAAGGTCAAAGTGGAGCACCAGGAGAGGGACTACTCATTGAGTTTTAGAAACCCTTTGTATTCACAGTGTGTCCATTCTCTATGTTTCCCATACATGTTATAGCTGTAGTAATATTCCCTTCAACATGGAGAGTTGGGACCCATGGAATGGGGGCCATGCATTTTTGCTTTAAAGGGTCTGCATTTGCTCACCCAATCTCACCAGCCCTCTCAGTCCCTGGTGTCCAGCCTTATGCCACATCCAGCTGTCAATGTAGATAGGGTCATTCCAGGTTTCATCAGAGACCATGAAGGAAATGTAAAGAATTTCCCTGTTTTTTGGTTTTGTATTTGAAATTCCTTTTTATAGTGGGTTTGAGCTGATTCTCGCTGCCATGTTTATGCCAGTCTAGACACACTTGATTCCCTTACAGAGACATATCAATACATAGGTTTTAAGATTCTTACTAGTCAGATCTATTCCTCTGCGGGAAATATGGGGTTTTGAGTTCCTTTCACTCAGGAAGGTGTAGGTTTTGTCTATTCCACAGTTGGTTTTAGAAATGGTACCTGTGCTTATATCAAACTCTTGTTTTATGCATCACCCCACCTCTCCTTTCCCCTTAAGCAGGCATAAGAGTGTTTTCTAAATGTGAGACTCTGTTCTCTTTCCTAACTCAGTTCATGTGTAGCCATGTTTACAGGATCTTCATAAGTGATATCTTAGGATAAGTTTCTTTTTCTGTGTGACTTATTTCACTTAGAATCATTGTACCTGAATCCACTCACTTTGCTGCTCCTGGTCTTATGACATTGATTTCATGGCTGAGGGATATTCCATCGTACATAAATACCACAGTTTTTTGAACAATTTTTATATTTCCTGGGATATTTAAGCTGTACCCCAGTTGAGGTTCTTGTAAGCAGTGCAGCCCTATATTTGGCGGTGGCTGTGTCTTATTGATTTTCAGTTTTCCCAAAGTATATTCCCTAGACTGGAAGTGCCCTTGGCTCTGTAGCTCTGTTGTTTACTTGTTTTAGGGAACGCAGTGCAAGCTTCCAGTGAGGCAGTTGGCAATTTACATCCCGCCCATCAGCATAACAAGGCTCCCTCTTCTCCAGGGCCTGTCTTGCCTTTCTGGTATTTACACATTTTGTGGATTTCCCTTTTGACCGGTGGGAAGTGATACTTCTTTGTACTGCAGATTTGCCTTGTCCGCTTGCTTGGTTGGCGAAAGAGGGCGTATGCGTTTTCTCCTGAATATATTCAGGTGAAAACGCATATGCCCTTTTTGGCCAAGTGCGTCATTGTCGAAGTTGTGCCCCTCTTCCTGTGCTTTAAAGGCGATTCCACCGTACCTCTTGAAATCTGTTTCCTGCTATTCTGCCTCGCTTTCAAGTCCGCCCTTTTGCTTCCGTCAACAGATGTTTTGGACGATAGTTGTCCTTTATTACTCTGCCAGTTTGTGAATTGCTGTGCCCCTGAGCTCCATTTTTCATCTCGTTGTTTGTAAACTGTACGCAAGTCCAAAATTTTGGTTCAGGACCTATACTGGTTCCCGGTGGGTGGCTGAGACTCTGGTTAATTCTTCTTCCTGCCGGGAAATTAGAGTGACATGTGCCCGTCCAAATGCCTAACAGCTACTCTCTCATTGGTTCTCCCTCTTCCCTTCCATCCTCTGCGAAATTGGCAACCTGTGCGAACCAGGAGGTTAAAGGGGTTGTCTCTCCAAGTTGGGAGATTGATAGTAAATCATTTGGAAAGTGAAACCGGTGCACCAGGAGAGGGACTACTCGTAGAGTTTTAGAAACCTTTTGTATTCACAGTGTGTCCATTCTCTAGGTTTCCTGTACATGTTATAGCTGTAGTAATATTCCCTTCAACATGGAGAGTTGGGACCCATGGAATGGGGGCCATGCATTTTTGCTTTAAAGGGTCTGCATTTGCTCACCCAATCTCACCAATCCTCTCAGTCCCAGGTGTCCAGCCTTATGCCACATCCAGCTGTCATTGTAGATAGGGTTATTCCAGGTTTCATCAGAGACCCTGAAGGAAATGTAAAGAATTTCCTTGTTTTTTGGTTTTGTTTTTGAAATTCCTTTTTATAGTGGGTTTGAGCTCATTCTCGCTGCCATGTTTATGCCAGTCTAGACACACTTGATTCCCTAACAGAGACATATCAATACATAGGTTTTAAGATTATTACTAGTCAGATCTATTCCTCTGCGTGAAATATGGGGTTTTGAGTCCCTTTCACTGAGGAAGGTGTAGGTCTTGTGTATTCCAAAGTTGGTTTTAGAAATGGTACCTGTGCTTATATCAAACTCTGGTTTTATGCATCACCCCACCTCTCCTTTCCCCTTAAGCAGGCATAAGAGTGTTTTCTAAATGTGAGACTCTGTTCTCTTTCCTAACTCAGTTCTTGTGTAGCCATGTTTAGAGGATCTTCATAAGTGATAT
Organism: Mesoplodon bidens; assembly: GCF_964165515.1. Lineage (NCBI taxonomy): Eukaryota > Metazoa > Chordata > Mammalia > Artiodactyla > Ziphiidae > Mesoplodon > Mesoplodon bidens. The sequence continues at coordinate 23,242 of NW_027672403.1, forward strand.
CTTATGATAAGTTTCTTTTTCTGTGTCACTTATTTCACTTAGAATCATCGTACCTGAATCCACTCACTTTGCTGCTCCTGGTCTTATGACATTGATTTCATGGCTGAGGGATATTCCATCGTACATAAATACAACAGTATTTTGAACCATTTTTATATATCCTGGGATATTTAAGGTGTACCCAAGTTGAAGTTCTTGTAAGCAGTGCAGCCCTAAATTTGGGGGTGGCTCTGTCTTATTGATTTTCAGTTTTCCCAAGGTATATTCCCTAGACTGGAAGTGCCCTTGGCTCTGTAGCTCTGTTGTTTACTTGTTTTAGGGAACGCAATGCACTCCTCCAGTGAGGCAGTGGGCAATTTACATCACGCCCATCAGCATAACAAGGCTCCCTCTTCTCCAGGGCCTGTCTTGCCTTTCTGGTTTTTACACATTTTGCGGATGTCCCTTTTGACCGGTGGGAAGTGATACTTCTTTGTAGTGCAGATTTGCATTGCCCGCTTGCTTGCTTGGCCAAAAAGGGCGTATGCGTTTTCTCCTGAATATATTCAGGAGAAAACGCATATGCCCTTTTTGGCCAAGTGCGTCATTGTCGAAGTTGTGCCCCTCTTCCTGTGCTTTAAAGGCGATACCAACGTACATCTTGAAATCTGTTTCCTGCTATTCTGTCTCTCTTTCCAGTCCGCCTGGCTGCCTTCCCTCAACAGATTTTTTGGACGATAGTTGTCCTTTATGACTCTGCCAGTTTGTGAATTGCTGTGCACCTGAGCTCCATTTTTCAACTCGTTTTTTGTGAGATGTACGCAAGTCCAAAATTTTGGTTCAGGACCTATACTGGTTCCCGGTGGGTGGCTGAGACTCTGGTTAATTCTTCTTACTGGCGGGAAGTTAGAGTGACATGTGCCCGTCCAAGTGCCTAACAGCTACTCTCTCATTGGTTCTCCCTCTTCCCTTCCATCCTCTGCCAAATTGGCAACCTGTGCGAACCAGGAGGTTAAAGGGGTTGTCTCTCCAAGTTGGGAGATTCATAGTAAAGCAGTTGGAAATTCAAAGCGGAGCACCAGGAGAGGGACTACTCGTTCAGTTTTAGAAACCTTTTGTATTCACAGTCTGTCCATTCTCTAGGTTTCCCGTACATGTTATAGCTGTAGTAATAGTCCCTTCAACATGGAGAGTTGGGACCCATGGAATGGGGGCCATGCATTTTTGCTTTAAAGGGTCTGCATTTGCTCACCCAATCTCACCAATCCTCTCAGTACCAGGTGTCAAGCCTTATACCACATCCAGCTGTCATTGTAGATAGGGTCATTCCAGGTTTCATCAGAGACCCTGAAGGAAATGTAAAGAATTTCCCTGTTTCTGGGTTTTGTTTTTGAAATTCCTTTTTATAGTGGGTTTGAGCTGATTCTCGCTGCCATGTTTATGCCAGTCTAGACACACTTGATTCCCTTACAGAGACATATCAATACATAGGTTTTAAGATTCTTACTAGTCAGATCTATTCCTCTGCGGGAAATATGGGGTTTTGAGTCCCTTTCACTGAGGAAGGTGTAGGTCTTGTCTATTCCACAGTTGGTTTTAGAAATGGTACCTGTGGTTATATCAAACTCTGGTTTTATGCATCACCCCACCTCTCCTTTCCCCTTAAGCAGGCATAAGAGTGTTTTCTAAATGTGAGACTCTGTTCTCTTTCCTAACTCAGTTCATGTGTAGCCATGTTTACAGGATCTTCATAAGTGATATCTTATGATAAGTTTCTTTTTCTGTGTGACTTATTTCACTTAGAATCATCGTACCTGAATCCACTCACTTTGCTGCTCCTGGTCTTATGACATTGATTTCATGCCTGAGGGATTTTCCATCGTACATAAATACCACAGTTTTTTGAACCATTTTTATATTTCCTGGGATATTTAAGGTGTACCCAAGTTGAGGTTCTTGTAAGCAGTGCAGCCCTATATTTGGGGGTGGTTCTGTCTTATTGATTTTCAGTTTTCCCAAGGTATATTCCCTAGACTGGAAGTGCCCTTGGCTCTGTAGCTCTGTTGTTTACTTGTTTTAGGGAACACAATGCACTCCTCCAGTGAGGCAGTTGGCAATTTACATCCCGCCCATCAGCATAACAAGGCTCCCTCTTCTCCAGGACCTGTCTTGCCTTTCTGGTTTTTACACATTTTGTGGATGTCCCTTTTGACCGGTGGGAAGTGATACTTCTTTGTAGTGCAGATTTGCATTGCCCGCTTGCTTGCTTGGCCAAAAAGGGCGTATGCGTTTTCTCCTGAATATATTCAGGTGAAAACACATACACCCCTTTTGGCCAAGTGCATCATTGTCGAAGTTGTGCCCCTCTTCCTGTGCTTTAAAGGCGATTCCAACGTACCTCTTGAAATCTGTTTCCTGCTATTCTGCCTAGCTTTCAAGTCCGCCTCGTTGCCTTCCCTCAACAGATTTTTGGAAGATAGTTGTCCTTTATTACTCTGCCAGTTCGTGAATTGCTGTGCCCCTGAGCTCCATTTTTCAACTCGTTTATGGTGAACTGTATTCAAGTCCAAAATTTTGGTTCAGGTCGTATACTGGTTCCCGGTGGGTGGCTGAGACTCTGGTTAATTCTTCTTCCTGCCGGGAAATTAGAGTGATATGTGCCCGTCCAAATGCCTAACAGCTACTCTGTCATTGGTTCTCGCTCTTCCCTTCTATCCTCTGCCAAATTGGCAACCTGTGCGAACCAGGAGGTTAAAGGGGTTGTCTCTCCAAGTTGGGAGATTGATAGTAAATCAGTTGGAAAGTCAAACCGGAGCACCAGGAGAGGGACTACTCGTTGAGTTTTAGAAACCTTTTGTATTCACAGTGTGTCCATTCTCTAGGTTTCCCGTACATGTTATAGCTGTAGTAATAGTCCCTTCAACATGGAGAGTTGGGACCCATGGAATGGGGGCCATGCATTTTTGCTTTAAAGGGTCTGCATTTGCTCACCCAATCTCACCAGCCCTCTCAGTCCCAGCTGTCCAGCCTTATGCCACATCCAGCTGTCATTGTAGATAGGGTCATTCCAGGTTTCATCAGAGACCCTGAAGGAAATGTAAAGAACTTCCCTGTTTTTTGCTTTTGTTTCTGACATTCCTTTTTATAGTGGGTTTGAGCTGATTCTCGCTGCCATGTTTATGCCAGTCTAGACTCACTTGATTCCCTTACAGAGACATATCAATACATAGGTTTTAAGATTCTTACTAGTCAGATCTATTCCTCTGCAGGAAATATGGGGTTTTGAGTCCCTTTCACTGAGGAAGGTGTAGGTCTTGTCTATTCCACAGTTGGTTATAGAAATGGTACCTCTGCTTATATCAAACTCTGGTTTTATGCATCACCCCACCTCTCATTTCCCTTTAAGCAGGCATAAGAGTGTTTTCTAAATGTGAGACTCTGTTCTCTTTCCTAACTCAGTTCTTGTGTAACCATGTTTAGAGGATCTTCATAAGTGATATCTTATGATAAGTTTCTTTTTCTGTGTGACTTATTTCACTTAGAATCATCGTACCTGAATTCACTCACTTTGCTGCTCCTGGTCTTATGACATTGATTTCATGGCTGAGGGATATTCCATCGTACATAAATACCACAGTATTTTGAACCATTTTTATATTTCCTGGGATATTTAAGGAGTACCCAAGTTGAGGTTCTTGTAAGCAGTGCAGCCCTAAATTTGGGGGTGGCTCTGTCTTATTGATTTTCAGTTTTCCCAAGGTATATTCCCTAGACTGGAAGTGCCCTTGGCTCTGTAGCTCTGTTGTTTACTTGTTTTAGGGAACGCAATGCACTCCTCCAGTGAGGCAGTTGGCAATTTACATCACGCCCATCAGCATAACAAGGCTCCCTCTTCTCCAGGGCCTGTCTTGCCTTTCTGGTTTTTACACATTTTGTGGATGTCCCTTTTGACCGGTGGGAAGTGATACTTCTTTGTAGTGCAGATTTGCATTGCCCGCTTGCTTGCTTGGCCAAAAAGGGCGTATGAGTTTTCTCCTGAATATATTCAGGAGAAAACGCATACGCCCTTTTTGGCCAAGTGCGTCATTGTCGAAGATGTGCCCCTCTTCCTGTGCTTTAAAGGCGATACCAACGTACATCTTGAAATCTGTTTCCTGCTATTCTGTCTCTCTTTCAAGTCCGCCTGGCTGCCTTCCCTCAACAGATTTTTTGGACGATAGTTGTCCTTTATGACTCTGCCAGTTTGTGAATTGCTGTGCACCTGAGCTCCATTTTTCAACTCGTTTTTTTGTGAGCTGTACGCAAGTCCAAAATTTTGGTTCAGGACCTATACTGGTTCCCGGTGGGTGGCTGAGACTCTGGTTAATTCTTCTTCCTGCCGGGAAGTTAGAGTGACATGTGCCCGTCCAAGTGCCTAACAGCTACTCTCTCATTGGTTCTCCCTCTTCCCTTCCATCCTCTGCGAAATTGGCAACCTGTGCGAACCAGGAGGTAAAAGGTGTTGTCTCTCCAAGTTGGGAGATTCATAGTAAAGCAGTTGGAAAGTCAAAGCGGAGCACCAGGAGAGGGACTACTCGTTCAGTTTTAGAAACCTTTTGTATTCACAGTCTGTCCATTCTCTAGGTTTCCCGTACTTGTTATAGCTGTAGTAATAGTCCCTTCAACATGGAGAGTTGGGACCCATGGAATGGGGGCCATGCATTTTTTCTTTAAAGGGTCTGCATTTGCTCACCCAATCTCACCAATCCTCTCAGTACCAGGTGTACAGCCTTATACCACATCCAGCTGTCATTGTAGATAGGGTCATTCCAGGTTTCATCAGAGACCCTGAAGGAAATGTAAAGAATTTCCCTGTTTTTTGGTTTTGTTTTTGAAATTCCTTTTTATCTGGGTTTGAGCTGATTCTCGCTGCCATGTTTATGCCAGTCTAGACACACTTGATTCCCTTACAGAGACATATCAATACATAGGTTTTAAGATTCTTACTAGTCAGATCTATTCCTCTGCAGGAAATATGGAGTTTTGAGTCCCTTTCACTGAGGAAGGTGTAGGTCTTGTCTATTCCACAGTTGGTTTTAGAAATGGTACTGGTGCTTATATCAAACTCTGGTTTTATGCATCACCCCACCTCTCCTTTCCCCTTAAGCAGGCATAAGAGTGTTTTCTAAATGTGAGACTCTGTTCTCTTTCCTAACTCAGTTCATGTGTAGCCATGTTTACAGGATCTTCATAAGTGATATCTTATGATAAGTTTATTTTTCTGTGTGACTTATTTCACTTAGAATCATCGTACTTGAATCCACTCACTTTGCTGCTCCTGGTCTTATGACATTGATTTCATGCCTGAGGGATTTTACATCGTACATAAACACCACAGTTTTTTGAACCATTTTTATATTTCCTGGGATATTTAAGGTGTACCCAAGTTGAGGTTCTTGTAAGCAGTGCAGCCCTATATTTGGGGGTGGTTCTGTCTTATTGATTTTCAGTTTTCCCAAGGTATATTCCCTAGACTGGAAGTGCCCTTGGCTCTGTAGCTCTGTTGTTTACTTGTTTTAGGGAACACAATGCACTCCTCCAGTGAGGCAGTTGGCAATTTACATCCCGCCCATCAGCATAACAAGGCTCCCTCTTCTCCAGGGCCTGTCTTGCCTTTCTGGTTTTTACACATTTTGTGGATGTCCCTTTTGACCGGTGGGAAGTGATAATTCTTTGTAGTGCAGATTTGCATTGCCCGCTTGCTTGCTTTGCCAAAAAGGGCGTATGCGTTTTCTCCTGAATATATTCAGGAGAAAACACATACGCCCTTTTTGGCCAAGTGCGTCATTGTCGAAGTTGTGCCCCTCTTCCTGTGCTTTAAAGGCGATTCCAACGTACCTCTTGAAATCTGTTTCCTGCTATTCTGCCTAGCTTTCAAGTCCGCCTCGTTGCCTTCCCTCAACAGATTTTTGGACGATAGTTGTCCTTTATTACTCTGCCAGTTCGTGAATTGCTGTGCCCCTGAGCTCCATTATTCAACTCGTTTATTGTGAACTCTACGCAAGTCCAAAATTTTGTTTCAGGTCCTATCCTGGTTCCCGGTGGGTGGCTGAGACTCTGGTTAATTCTTCTTCCTGCCGGGAAATTAGAGTGACATGTGCCCTTCCAAATGCCTAACAGCTACTCTCTCATTGGTTCTCCCTCTTCCCTTCTATCCTCTGCCAAATTGGCAACCTGTGCGAACCAGGAGGTTAAAGGGGTTGTCTCTCCAAGTTGGGAGATTGATAGTAAATCAGTTGGAAAGTCAAACCGGAGCACCAGGAGAGGGACTACTCGTTGAGTTTTAGAAACCTTTTGTATTCACAGTGTGTCCATTCTCTAGGTTTCCCGTACATGTTATAGCTGTAGTAATAGTCCCTTCAACATGGAGAGTTGGGACCCATGGAATGGGGGCCATGCATTTTTGCTTTAAAGGGTCTGCATTTGCTCACCCAATCTCACCAGCCCTCTCAGTCCCAGGTGTCCAGCCTTATGCCACATCCAGCTGTCATTGTAGATAGGGTTATTCCATGTTTCATCAGAGACCCTGAATGAAATGTAAAGAATTTCCCTGTTTTTTTGTTTTGTTTTTGAAATTCCTTTTTATAGTGGGTTTGAGCTCATTCTCGCTGCCATGTTTATGCCAGTCTAGACACACTTGATTCCCTAACAGAGACATATCAATACATAGGTTTTAAGATTCTTACTAGTCAGATCTATTCCTCTGCGGGAAATATGGAGTTTTGAGTCCCTTTCACTGAGGAAGGTGTAGGTCTTGTGTATTCGAAAGTTGGTTTTAGAAATGGTACCTGTGCTTATATCAAACTCTGGTTTTATGCATCACCCCACCTCTCCTTTCCCCTTAAGCAGGCATAAGAGTGTTTTCTAAATGTGAGACTCTGTTCTCTTTCCTAACTCAGTTCTTGTGTAGCCATGTTTAGAGGATCTTCATATGTGATATCTTATGATAAGTTTCTTTTTCTGTGTGACTTATTTCACTTAGAATCATCGTACCTGAATCCACTCACTTTGCTGCTCCTGGTCTTATGACATTGATTTCATGGCTGAGGGATATTCCATCGTACATAAATACCACAGTATTTTGAACCATTTTTATATTTCCTGGGATATTTAAGGTGTACCCAAGTTGAGGTTCTTGTAAGCAGTGCAGCCCTAAATTTGGGGGTGGCTCTGTCTTATTGATTTTCAGTTTTCCCAAGGTATATTCCCTAGACTGGAAGTGCCCTTGGCTCTGTAGATCTGTTGTTTACTTGTTTTAGGGAACGCAATGCACTCCTCCAGTGAGGCAGTGGGCAATTTACATCACGCCCATCAGCATAACAAGGCTCCCTCTTCTCCAGGGCCTGTCTTGCCTTTCTGGTTTTTACACATTTTGTGGATGTCCCTTTTGACCGGTGGGAAGTGATACTTCTTTGTAGTGCCGATTTGCATTGCCCGCTTGCTTGCTTGGCCAAAAAGGGCGTATGCGTTTTCTCCTGAATATATTCAGGAGAAAACGCATACGCCCTTTTTGGCCAAGTGCGTCATTGTCGAAGTTGTGCCCCTCTTCCTGTGCTTTAAAGGCGATACCAACGTACATCTTGAAATCTGTTTCCTGCTATTCTGTCTCTCTTTCCAGTCCGCCTGGCTGCCTTCCCTCAACAGATTTTTTGGACGATAGTTGTCCTTTATGACTCTGCCAGTTTGTGAATTGCTGTGCACCTGAGCTCCATTTTTCAACTCGTTTTTTGTGAGCTGTACGCAAGTCCAAAATTTTGGTTCAGGACCTATACTGGTTCCCGGTGGGTGGCTGAGACTCTTGTTAATTCTTCTTCCTGCCCGGAAGTTAGAGTGACATGTGCCCGTCCAATGCCTAACAGCTACTCTCTCATTGGTTCTCCCTCTTCCCTTCCATCCTCTGCGAAATTGGCAACCTGTGCGAACCAGGAGGTTAAAGGGTTTGTCTCTCCAAGTTGGGAGATTCATAGTAAAGCAGTTGGAAAGTCAAAGCGGAGCACCAGGAGAGGGACTACTCGTTCAGTTTTAGAAACCTTTTGTATTCACAGTGTGTCCATTCTCTAGGTTTCCCGTACATGTTATAGCTGTAGTAATAGTCCCTTCAACATGGAGAGTTGGGACCCATGGAATGGGGGCCATGCATTTTTGCTTTAAAGGGTCTGCATTTGCTCACTCAATCTCACCAATCCTCTCAGTACCAGGTGTACAGCCTTATACCACATCCAGCTGTCATTGTAGATAGGGTCATTCCAGGTTTCATCAGAGACCCTGAAGGAAATGTAAATAATTTCCCTGTTTTTTGGTTTTGTTTCTGAAATTCCTTTTTATAGTGGGTTTGAGCTGATTCTCGCTGCCATGTTTATGCCAGTCTAGACACACTTGATTCCCTTACAGAGACATATCAATACATAGGTTTTAAGATTCTTACTAGTCAGATCTATTCCTCTGCGGGAAATATGGGGTTTTGAGTCCCTTTCACTGAGGAAGGTGTAGGTCTTGTCTATTCCACAGTTGGTTTTAGAAATGGTACCTGTGCTTATATCAAACTCTGGTTTATGCATCACCCCACCTCTCCTTTCCCCTTTAGCAGGCATAAGAGTGTTTTCTAAATGTGAGACTCTGTTCTCTTTCCTAACTCAGTTCATGTGTAGCCATGTTTACAGGATCTTCATAAGTGATATCTTATGATAAGTTTATTTTTCTGTGTGACTTATTTCACTTAGAATCATCGTACCTGAATCCACTCACTTTGCTGCTCCTGGTCTTATGACATTGATTTCATGCCTGAGGGATTTTCCATCGTACATAAATACCACAGTTTTTTGAACCATTTTTATATTTCCTGGGATATTTAAGGTGTACTCAAGTTGAGGTTCTTGTAAGCAGTTCAGCCCTATATTTGGGGGTGGTTCTGTCTTATTGATTTTCAGTTTTCCCAAGGTATATTCCCTAGACTGGAAGTGCCCTTTGCTCTGTAGCTCTGTTGTTTACTTGTTTTAGGGAACACAATGCACTCCTCCAGTGAGGCAGTTGGCAATTTACATCCCGCCCATCAGCATAACGAGGCTCCCTCTTCTCCAGGGCCTGTCTTGCCTTTCTGGTTTTTACACATTTTGTGGATGTCCCATTTGACCGGTGGGAAGTGATACTTCTTTGTAGTGCAGATTTGCATTGCCCTCTTGCTTGCTTGGCCAAAAAGGGCGTATGCGTTTTCCCCTGAATATATGCAGGAAAAAATTCATACGCCCTTTTTGGCCAAGTGCGTCATTGTCGAAGTTGTGCCCCTCTTCCTGTGCTTTAAAGGCTATTCCAACGTACCTCTTGAAATCTGTTTCCTGCTATTCTGCCTCGCTTTCAAGTCCGCCTCGTTGCCTTCCCTCAACAGATTTTTGGACGATAGTTGTCCTTTATTACTCTGCCAGGTTGTGAATTGCTGTGCCTCTGAGCTCCATTTTTCAACTCGTTTTTTGAGAGCTGTACGCAAGTCCAAAATTTTGGTTCAGGACCTATACTGGTTCCCGTTGGGTGGCTGAGACTGTGGTTAATTCTTCTTCCTGCCAGGAAATTAGAGTGACATGTGCCCGTCCAAATGCCTAACAGCTACTCTCTCATTCGTTCTCCATCTTCCCTTCCATCCTCTGCCAAATTGGCAACCTGTGCGAACCAGGAGGTTAAAGGGGTTGTGTCTCCAAGTTGGGAGATTGATAGTAAAGCAGTTGGAAAGTCAAAGCGGAGCACCAGGAGAGGGACTACTCATTGAGTTTTAGAAACCTTTTGTATTCACAGTCTGTCCATTCTCTAGGTTTCCCGTACATGTTATAGCTGTAGTAATATTCCCTTCAACATGGAGAGTTGGGACCCATGGAATGGGGGCCATGCATTTTTTCTTTAAAGGGTCTGCATTTGCTCACCCAATCTCACCAATCCTCTGAGTCCCAAGTGTCCAGCCTTATGCCACATCCAGCTGACATTGTAGATAGGGTCATTCCAGGTTTCATCAGAGACCCTGAAGGAAATGTAAAGAATTTCCCTGTTTTTTGGTTTTGTTTTTGAAATTCCTTTTTATAGTGGGTTTGAGCTGATTCTCGCTGCCATGTTTATGCCAGTCTAGACACACTTGATTCCCTTACAGAGACATATCAATACATAGGTTTTAAGATTTTAACTAGTCAGATGTATTCCTCTGCCGGAAATATGGGGTTTTGAGTCCCTTTCACTGAGGAAGGTGTAAGTCTTGTCTATTCCACAGTTGGTTATAGAAATGATACCTGTGCTTATATCAAACTCTGGTTTTATGCATCACCCCACCTCTCCTTTCCCCTTAAGCAGGCATAAGAGTGTTTTCTAAATGTGAGACTCTGTTCTCTTTCCTAACTCAGTTCATGTGTAGCCATGTTTACAGGATCTTCATAAGTGATGTCTTATGATAAGTTTCTTTTTCTGTGTGACTTATTTCACTTAGAATCATCGTACCTGAATCCACTCACTTTGCTGCTCCTGGTCTTATGACATTGATTTCATGGATGACGGATATTCCATCGTACATAAATACCACAGTTTTTTGAACCATTTTTATATTTCCTGGGATATTTAAGGTGTACCCAATTTGAGGTTCTTGTAAGCAGTGCAGCCCTAAATTTGGGGGTGGCTCTGTCTTATTGATTTTCAGTTTTCCCAAGGAATATTCCCTAGAATGGAAGTGCCCTTGGCTCTGTAGCTCTGTTGTTTGCTTGTTTTAGGGAATGCAATGCACTCCTCCAGTGAGGCAGTTGGCAATTTACATCCCGCCCATCAGCATAACAAGGCTCCCACTTCTCCAGGGCCTGTCTTGCCTTTCTGGTTTTTACACATTTGTGGATGTCCCTTTTGACTGGTGGGAAGTGATACTTCTTTGTAGTGCCGATTTGCATTGCCCGCTTGCTTGCTTGTCCAAAAAGGGCGTATGCGTTTTCTCCTGAATATATTCAGGAGAAAACGCATACGCCCTTTTTGGCCAAGTGCGTCATTGTCGAAGTTGTGCCCCTCTTCCTGTGCTTTAAAGGCGATTCCAACGTACCTCTTGAAATCTGTTTCCTGCTATTCTGCCTCACTTTCAAGTCCGCCTCGTTGCCTTCCCTCAACAGATTTTTGGACGATAGTTGTCCTTTATTACTCTGCCTGTTTTTGAATTGCTGTGCCTGTGAGCTCCATTTTTAACTCGTTTTTTGTGAGGAGTACGCAAGTCCAAAATTTTGGTTCAGGACCTATACTGGTTGCCGGTGGGAGGCTGAGACTGTGGTTAATTCTTCTTCCTGCCGGGGAATTAGAGTGACATGTGCCTGTCCAAATGCCTAACAGCTACTCTCTCATAGTTCTCCCTCTTCCCTTCCATCCTCTGCGAAATTGGCCACCTGTGCGAACCAGGAGGTTAAAGGGGTTGTCTCTCCAAGTTGGTAGATTGATAGTAAACAGTTGGAAAGTCAAAGCGGAGCACCAGGAGAGGGACTACTCGTTGAGTTTTAGAAACCTTTTGTATTCACAGTGTGTCCATTCTCTAGGTTTCCCTTAAATGTTATAGCTGTAGTAATATTCCCTTCAACATGGAGAGTTGGGACCCATGGAATGGGGGCCATGCATTTTTGCTTTAAAGCGTCTGCATTTGCTCACCCAATCTCACCAATCCTCTCATTCCCTAGTGTCCAGCCTTATGCCACATCCAGCTGTCATTGTAGATAGGGTCATTCCAGGTTTCATCAGAGACCCTGAAGGAAATGTAAAGAATTTCCCTGTTTTTTGGTTTTGTTTTTGAAATTCATTTTTATAGTGGGTTTGAGCTGATTCTCGCTGCCATGTTTATGCCAGTCTAGACACACTTGATTCCCTTACAGAGACATATCAATACATAGGTTTTAAGATTCTTCCTAGTCAGATCTATTCCTCTGCGGGAAATATGGGATTTTGAGTCCCTTTCACTGAGGAAGGTGTAGGTCTTGTCTATTCCACAGTTGGTTTTAGAAATGGTACCTGTGCTTATATCAAACTCTGGTTTTATGCATCACCCCACCTCTCCTTTCCCCTTAAGCAGGCATAAGATTGTTTTCTAAGTGTGAGACTCTGTTCTCTTTCCTAACTCAGTTCATGTGTAGCCATGTTTACAGGATCTTCATAAGTGATATCTTATGATAAGTTTCTTTTTCTGTGTGACTTATTTCACTTAGAATCATCGTACCTGAATCCACTCAATTTGCTTCTCCTGGTCTTATGACATTGATTTCATGGCTGAGGGATATTCCATCGTACATAAATACCACAGTTTTTTGAACCATTTTTATATTTCCTGGGATATTTAAGGTGTACACAAGTTGAGGTTCTTGTAAGCAGTGCAGCCCTAAATTTGGGTGTGGCTCTGTCTTATTGATTTTCAGTTTTCCCAAGGTATATTCCCTAGACTGGAAGTGCCCTTGGCTCTGTAGCTCTGTTGTTTACTTGTTTTAGGGAACGCAATGCACTCCTCGAGTGAGGCAGTAGGCAATTTACATCCCGACCATCAGCATAACAAGGCTCCTTCTTCTCCAGGGCCTGCCTTGCCTTTCTGGTTTTTACACATTTTGTGGATGTCCCTTTTGACCGGTGGGAAGTGATACTTCTTTGTAGTGCAGATTTGCATTGCCCGCTTGCTTGCTTGGCCAAAAAGGGCGTATGCGTTTTCTCCTGAATATATTCAGGAGAAAACGCATACGCCCTTTTTGGCCAAGTGCGTCATTGTCGAAATTGTGCCCCTCTTCCTGTGCTTTAAAGGCGATACCAACGTACATCTTGAAATCTGTTTCCTGCTATTCTGTCTCTCTTTCAAGTACGCCTGGCTGCCTTCCCTCAACAGATTTTTTGGAAGATAGTTGTCCTTTATGACTCTGCCAGTTTGTGAATTGCTGTGCCCCTGAGCTCCATTTTTCAACTCGTTTTTTGTGAGCTATACGCAAGTCCAAAATTTTGGTTCAGGACCTATACTGGTTCCCGGTGGGTGGCTGAGACTCTGGTTAATTCTTCTTACTGGCGGGAAGTTAGAGTGACATGTGCCCGTCCAAGTGCCTAACAGCTACTCTCTCATTGGTTCTCCCTCTTCCCTTCCATCCTCTGCGAAATTGGCCACCTGTGCGAACCAGGAGGTTAAAGGGGTTGTCTCTCCAAGTTGGGAGATTGATAGTAAAGCAGTTGGAAAGTCAAAGCGGAACACCAGGAGAGGGACTACTCGTTGAGTTTTAGAAACCTTTTGTATTCACAGTGTGTCCATTCTCTAGGTTTCCCGTAAGTGTTATAGCTGCTAGTAATATTCCCTTCAACATGGAGAGTTGGGACCCATGGAATGGGGGCCATGCATTTCTGCTTTAAAGGGTCTGAATTTGCTCACCCAATCTCACCAATCATCTCAGACCCAGGTGTCCAGCCTTATGACACATCCAGCTGTCATTGTAGATAGGGTCATTCCAGGTTTCATCAGAGACCCTGAAGGAAATGTAAAGAATTTCCCTGTTTTTTGGTTTTGTTTTTGAATTTCCTTCTTATAGTGGGTTTGAGCTGATTCTCGCTGCCATGTTTATGCCAGTCTAGACACACTTGATTCCCTTACAGAGACATATCAATACATAGGTTTTAAGATTCTTACTAGTCAGATCTATTCCTCTGCGGGAAATATGGGGTTTTGAGTCCCTTTCACTGAGGAAGGTGTAGGTCTTGTCTATTCCACAGTTGGTTTTAGAAATGGTACCTGTGCTTATATCAAACTCTGGTTTTATGCATCACCCCACCTCTCCTTTCCCCTTAAGCAGGCATAAGAGTGTTTTCTAAATGTGAGACTCTGTTCTCTTTCCTAACTCAGTTCATGTGTAGCCATGTTTACAGGATCTTCATAAGTGATATCTTATGATAAGTTTCTTTTTCTGTGTGACTTATTTCACTTAGAATCATCGTACCGGAATCCACTCACTTTGCTGCTCCTGGTCTTATGACATTGATTTCATGGCTGAGGGATATTCCATCGTACATAAATACCACAGTTTTTTGAACCATTTTTATATTTCCTGGGATATTTAAGGTGTACCCAAGTTGAGGTTCTTGTAAGCAGTGCAGCCCTAAATTTGGGTGTGGCTCTGTCTTATTGATTTTCAGTGTTCCCAAGGTATATTCCCTAGACTGGAAGTGCCCTTGGCTCTGTAGCTCTGTTGTTTACTTGTTTTAGGGAACGCAATGCACTCCTCCAGTGAGGCAGTTGGCAATTTACATCCCGACCATCAGCATAACAAGGCTCCTTCTTCTCCAGGGCCTGTCTTGCCTTTCTGGTTTTTACACATTTTGTGGATGTCCCTTTTGACCGGTGGGAAGTGAAACTTCTTTGTAGTGCAGATTTGCATTGCCCGCTTGCTTGCTTGGCCAAAAAGGGCGTATGCGTTTTCTCCTGAATATATTCAGGAGAAAACGCATACGCCCTTTTTGGCCAAGTGCGTCATTGTCGAAGTTGTGCCCCTCTTCCTGTGCTTTAAAGGCGATACCAACGTACATCTTGAAATCTGTTTCCTGCTATTCTGTCTCTCTTTCAAGTCCGCCTGGCTGCCTTCCCTCAACAGATTTTTTGGAAGATAGTTGTCCTTTATGACTCTGCCAGTTTGTGAATTGCTGTGCCCTTGAGCTCCATTTTTCAACTCGTTTTTTGTGAGCTGTACGCAAGTCCAAAATTTTGGTTCAGGACCTATACTTGTTCCCGGTGGGTGGCTGAGACTCTGGTTAATTCTTCTTCCTGCCGGGAAGTTAGAGTGACATGTGCCCGTCCAAGTGCCTAACAGCTACTCTCTCATTGGTTCTCCCTCTTCCCTTCCATCCTCTGCGAAATTGGGAACCTGTGCGAACCAGGAGGTTAAAGGGGTTGTCTCTCCAAGTTGGGAGATTGATAGTAAAGCAGTTGGAAAGTCAAAGCGGAGCACCAGGAGAGGGACTACTCGTTGAGTTTTAGAAACCTTTTGTATTCACAGTGTGTCCATTCTCTAGGTTTCCCGTACATGTTATAGCTGTAGTAATATTCCCTTCAACATGGAGAGTTGGGACCCATGGATTGGGGGCCATGCATTTCTGCTTTAAAGGGTCTGAATTTGCTCACCCAATCTCACCAATCCTCTCAGTCCCAGGTGTCCAGCCTTATGCCACATCCAGCTGTCATTGTAGATAGGGTCATTCCAGGTTTCATCAGAGAACCTGAAGGAAATGTAAAGAATTTCCCTGTTTTTTGGTTTTGTTTTTGAATTTCCTTTTTATAGTGGGTTTGAGCTGATTCTCGCTGCCATGTTTATGCCAGTCTAGACACACTTGATTCCCTTACAGAGACATATCAATACATAGGTTTTAAGATTCTTACTAGTCAGATCTATTCCTCTGCGGGAAATATGGGGTTTTGAGTCCCTTTCACTGAGGAAGCTGTAGGTCTTGTCTATTCCACAGTTGGTTTTAGAAATGGTACCTGTGCTTATATCAAACTCTGGTTTTATGCATCACCCCACCTCTCCTTTCCCCTTAAGCAGGCATAAGAGTGTTTTCTAAATGTGAGACTCTGTTCTCTTTCCTAACTCAGTTCATGTGTAGCCATGTTTACAGGATCTTCATAAGTGATATCTTATGATAAGTTTCATTTTCTGTGTGACTTATTTCACTTTGAATCATCGTACCTGAATCCACTCACTTTGCTGCTCCTGGTCTTATGACATTGATTTCATGGCTGAGGGATATTCCATCGTACATAAATACCACAGTTTTTTGAACCATTTTTATATTTCCTGGGATATTTAAGGTGTACCCAAGTTGAGGTTCTTGTAAGCAGTGCAGCCCTAAATTTGGGTGTGGCTCTGTCTTATTGATTTTCAGTTTTCCCAAGGTATATTCCCTAGACTGGAAGTGCCCTTGGCTCTGTAGCTCTGTTGTTTACTTGTTTAAGGGAACGCAAATCACTCCTCCATTGAGGAAGTTGGCAATTTACATCGCGACCATCAGCATAACAAGGCTCCCTGTTCTCCAGGGCCTATCTTGCCTTTCTGGTTTTTACACATTTGTGGATGTCCCTTTTGACCGGTGGGAAGTGATACTTCTTTGTAGTGCAGATTTCAATTGCCCGCTTGCTTGCTTGGCCAAAAAGGGCGTATGCATTTTCTCCTGAATATATTCAGGAAAAAATTCATACGCCCTTTTTGGCCAAGTGCGTCATTGTCGAAGTTGTGCCCCTCTTCCTGTGCTTTAAAGGCGATTCCTACATACCTGTTGAAATCAGTTTCCTGCTATTCTGCCTCGCTTTCAAGTCCGCCTCGTTGCCTTCCCTCAACAGATTTTTGGACGATAGTTGTCCTTTATTACTCTGCCAGTTTGTGAATTGCTGTGCCTCTGAGCTCCATTTTTCAACTCGTTTTTTGAGAGCTGTACGCAAGTCCAAAATTTTGGTTCAGGACCTATACTGGTTCCCGGTGGGTGGCTGAGACTGTGGTTAATTCTTCTTCCTGCCGGGAAATTAGAGTGACATGTGCCCGTCCAAATGCCTAACAGCTACTCTCTCATTCGTTCTCCATCTTCCCTTCCATCCTCTGCCAAATTGGCAACCTGTGCGAACCAGGAGGTTAAAGGGGTTGTCTCTGCAAGTTGGGAGATTGATAGTAAAGCAGTTGGAAAGTCAAAACGGAGCACCAGGAGAGGGACTACTCGTTGAGTTTTAGAAACCTTTTGTATTCACAGTCTGTCCATTCTCTAGGTTTCCCGTACATGTTATAGCTGTAGTAATATTCCCTTCAACATGGAGAGTTGGGACCCATGGAATGGGGGCCATGCATTTTTGCTTTAAAGGGTCTGAATTTGCTCACCCAATCTCACCAATCCTCTGAGTCCCAAGTGTCCAGCCTTATGCCACATCCAGCTGTCATTGTAGATAGGGTCATTCCAGGTTTCATCAGAAACCCTGAAGGAAATGTAAAGAATTTCCCTGTTTTTTGGTTTTGTTTTTGAAATTCATTTTTATAGTGGGTTTGAGCTGATTCTCGCTGCCATGTGTATGCCAGTCTAGACACACTTGATTCCCTTACAGAGACATATCAATACATAGGTTTTAAGATTTTAACTAGTCAGATCTATTCCTCTGCCGGAAATATGGTGTTTTGAGTCCCTTTCACTGAGGAAGGTGTAAGTCTTGTCTATTCCACAGTTGGTTATAGAAATGATACCTGTGCTTATATCAAACTCTGGTTTTATGCATCACCCCACCTCTCCTTTCCCCTTTAGCAGGCATAAGAGTGTTTTCTAAATGTGAGACTCTGTTCTCTTTCCTAACTCAGTTCATGTGTAGCCATGTTTACAGGATCTTCATAAGTGATGTCTTATGATAAGTTTCTTTTTCTGTGTGACTTATTTCACTTAGAATCATCGTACCTGAATCCACTCACTTTGCTGTTCCTTGTCTTATGACATTGATTTCATGGCTGAGGGATATTCCATCGTACATAAATACCACAGTTTTTTGAACCATTTCTATATTTCCTTGGATATTTAAGGTGTACCCAATTTGAGGTTCTTGTAAGCAGTGCAGCCCTAAATTTGGGTGTGGCTCTGTCTTATTGATTTTCAGTTTTCCCAAGGTATATTCCCTAGACTGGAAGTGCCCTTGGCTCTGTAGCTCTGTTGTTTACTTGTTTAAGGGAACGCAAATCACTCCTCCATTGAGGAAGATGGCAATTTACATCGCGACCATCAGCATAAGAAGGCTCCCTGTTCTCCAGGGCCTATCTTGCCTTTCTGGTTTTTACACATTTGTGGATGTCCCTTTTGACCGGTGGGAAGTGATACTTCTTTGTAGTGCAGATTTCAATTGCCCGCTTGCTTGCTTGGCCAAAAAGGGCGTATGCATTTTCTCCTGAATATATTCAGGAAAAAATTCATACGCCCTTTTTGGCCAAGTGCGTCATTGTCGAAGTTGTGCCCCTCTTCCTGTGCTTTAAAGGCGATTCCTACATACCTGTTGAAATCAGTTTCCTGCTATTCTGCCTCGCTTTCAAGTCCGCCTCGTTGCCTTCCCTCAACAGATTTTTGGACGATAGTTGTCCTTTATTACTCTGCCAGTTTGTGAATTGCTGTGCCTCTGAGCTCCATTTTTCAACTCGTTTTTTGAGAGCTGTACGCAAGTCCAAAATTTTGGTTCAGGACCTATACTGGTTCCCGGTGGGTGGCTGAGACTGTGGTTAATTCTTCTTCCTGCCGGGAAATTAGAGTGACATGTGCCCGTCCAAATGCCTAACTGCTACTCTCTCATTCGTTCTCCATCTTCCCTTCAATCCTCTGCCAAATTGGCAACCTGTGCGAACCAGGAGGTTAAAGGGGTTGTCTCTCCAAGTTGGGAGATTGATAGTAAAGCAGTTGGAAAGTCAAAACGGAGCACCAGGAGAGGGACTACTCGTTGAGTTTTAGAAACCTTTTGTATTCACAGTCTGTCCATTCTCTAGGTTTCCCGTACATGTTATAGCTGTAGTAATATTCCCTTCAACATGGAGAGTTGGGACCCATGGAATGGGGGCCATGCATTTTTGCTTTAAAGGGTCTGAATTTGCTCACCCAATCTCACCAATCCTCTGAGTCCCAAGTGTCCAGCCTTATGCCACATCCAGCTGTCATTGTAGATAGGGTCATTCCAGGTTTCATCAGAGACCCTGAAGGAAATGTAAAGAATTTCCCTGTTTTTTGGTTTCGTTTTTGAAATTCATTTTTATAGTGGGTTTGAGCTGATTCTCGCTGCCATGTTTATGCCAGTCTAGACACACTTGATTCCCTTACAGAGACATATCAATACATAGGTTTTAAGATTTTAACTAGTCAGATCTATTCCTCTGCCGGAAATATGGTGTTTTGAGTCCCTTTCACTGAGGAAGGTGTAAGTCTTGTCTATTCCACAGTTGGTTATAGAAATGATACCTGTGCTTATATCAAACTCTGGTTTTATGCATCACCCCACCTCTCCTTTCCCCTTTAGCAGGCATAAGAGTGTTTTCTAAATGTGAGACTCTGTTCTCTTTCCTAACTCAGTTCATGTGTAGCCATGTTTACAGGATCTTCATAAGTGATGTCTTATGATAAGTTTCTTTTTCTGTGTGACTTATTTCACTTAGAATCATCGTACCTGAATCCACTCACTTTGCTGTTCCTTGTCTTATGACATTGATTTCATGGCTGAGGGATATTCCATCGTACATAAATACCACAGTTTTTTGAACCATTTTTATATTTCCTTGGATATTTAAGGTGTACCCAATTTGAGGTTCTTGTAAGCAGTGCAGCCCTAAATTTGGGTGTGGCTCTCTCTTATTGATTTTCAGTTTTCCCAAGGTATATTCTCTAGACTGGAAGTGCCCTTGGCTCTGTAGCTCTGTTGTTTGCTTGTTTTAGGGAATGCAATGCACTCCTCCAGTGAGGCAGTTGGCAATTTACATCCCGCCAATCAGCATAACAAGGCTCCCTCTTCTCCAGGGCCTGTCTTGCCTTTCTGGTTTTTACACATTTGTGGATGTCCCTTTTGACTGGTGGGAAGTGATACTTCTTTGTAGTGAAGATTTGCATTGCCCGCTTGCTTGCTTGGCCAAAAAGGGCGTATGTGTTTTCTCCTGAATATATTCAGGAGAAAACGCATACGCCCCTTTTGGCCAAGTGCGTCATTGTCGAAGTTGTGCCCCTCTTCCTGTGCTTTAAAGGCGATTCCAACGTACCTCTTGAAATCTGTTTCCTGCTATTCTGCCTCACTTTCAAGTCCGCCTCGTTGCCTTCCCTCAACAGATTTTTGGACGATAGTTGTCCTTTATTACTCTGCCAGTTTTTGAATTGCTGTGCCTCTGAGCTCCATTTTTTAACTCGTTTTTTGTGAGCAGTACGCAAGTCCAAAATTTTGGTTCAGGACCTATACTGGTTGCCGGTGGGTGGCTGAGACTGTGGTTAATTCTTCTTCCTGCCGGGAAATTAGAGTGACATGTGCCTGTCCAAATGCCTAACAGCTACTCTCTCATAGTTCTCCCTCTTCCCTTCTATCCTCTGCGAAGTTGGCAACATGTGCGAACCAGGATGTTAAAGGGGTTGTCTCTCCAAGTTGGTAGATTGATAGTAAACAGTTGGAAAGTCAAAGCGGAGCACCAGGAGAGGGACTACTCGTTGAGTTTTAGAAACCTTTTGTATTCACAGTGTGTCCATTCTCTAGGTTTCCCGTAAATGTTATAGCTGTAGTAATATTCCCTTCAACATGGAGAGTTGGGACCCATGGAATGGGGGCCATGCATTTTTGCTTTAAAGGGTCTGCATTTGCTCACCCAATCTCACCAATCCTCTCATTCCCAAGTGTCCAGCCTTATGCCACATCCAGCTGTCATTGTAGATAGGGTCATTCCAGGTTTCATCAGAGACCCTGAAGGAAATGTAAAGAATTTCCCTGTTTTTTGGTTTTGTTTTTGAAATTCCTTTTTATAGTGGGTTTGAGCTGATTCTCGCTGCCATGTTTATTCCAGTCTAGACACACTTGATTCCCTTACAGAGACATATCAATACATAGGTTTTAAGATTCTTCCTAGTCAGATCTATTCCTCTGCGGGAAATATGGGATTTTGAGTCCCTTTCACTGAGGAAGGTGTAGGTCTTGTCTATTCCACAGTTGGTTATAGAAGTGGTACCTGTGCTTATATCAAACTCTTGTTTATGCATCACCCAACCTCTCCTTTCCCCTTAAGCAGGCATAAGAGTGTTTTCTAAATGTGAGACTCTGTTCTCTTTCCTAACTCAGTCCATGTGTAGCCATGTTTACAGGATCTTCATAAGTGATATCGTAGGATAAGTTTCTTTTTCTGTGTGACTTATTTCACTTAGAATCATCGTACCTGAATCCAGTCACTTTGCTGCTCCTGGTCGTATGACATTGATTTCATGGCTGAGGGATATTCCATCGTACATAAATTCCGCAGTTTTTTGAACCATTTTTATATTTCCTGGGATATTTAAGGTGTACCCAAGTTGAGGTTCTTGTAAGCAGTGCAGCCCTAAATTTGGGGATGGCTCTGTCTTATTGATTTTCAGTTTTCCCAAGGTATATTCCGTAGACTGGAAGTGCCCTTGGCTCTGTAGCTCTGTTGTTTACTTGTTTTAGGGAACGCAATTCACTCCTCCAGTGAGGAAGTTGGCAATTTACATCCCGACCATCAGCATAACAAGGCTCCCACTTTTCCAGGGCCTATCTTGCCTTTCTGGTTTTTACACATTTGTGGATGACCCTTTTGACCGGTGGGAAGTGATACTTCTTTGTAGTGCAGATTTGCATTGCCCGCTTGCTTGCTTGGCCAAAAATGGTGTATGTGTTTTCTCCTGAATATATTCAGGAAAAAATTCATACGCCCTTTTTGGCCAAGTGCGTCATTGTCGAAGCTGTGCCCCTCTTCCTGTGCTTTAAAGGCGATTCCAACGTACCTCTTGAAATCTGTTTCCTGCTATTCTGCCTCGCTTTCAAGTCTGCCTCGTTGGCTTCCCTCAACAGATTTTTGGACGATAGTTGTCCTTTGTTACTCTGCCAGTTTGTGATTTGCTGTGACCCTGAGCTCCATTTTTCAACTCGTTTTTTGTGAGCTGTACGCAAGTCCAAAATTTTGGTTCAGGACCTACACTGGTTCCCGGTGGGTGGCTGAGACTCTGGTTAATTCTTCTTCCTGCCGGGAAATTAGAGTGACATATGCCCGTCCAAATGCCTAACAGCTACTCTCTCATTCGTTCTCCATCTTCCCTTCCATCCTCTGCCAAATTCGCAACCTGTGCGAACCAGGAGGTTAAAGGGGTTGTCTCTCCAAGTTGGGAGATTGATAGTAAAGCAGTTGGAAAGTCAAAGCAGAGCACCTGGAGAGGGACTACTCGTTGAGTTTTAGAAACCTTTTGTATTCACAGTCTGTCCATTCTCTAGGTTTCCCGTACATGTTATAGCTGTAGTAATATTCCCTTCAACATGGAGAGTTGGGACCCATGGAATGGGGGCCATGCATTTTTGCTTTAAAGGGTCTGCATTTGCTCACCCAATCTCACCAATCCTCTGAGTCCCAAGTGTCCAGCCTTATGCCACATCCAGCTGTCATTGTAGATAAGGTCTTTCCAGGTTTCATCAGAGACCCTGAAGGAAATGTAAAGAATTTCCCTGTTTTTTGGTTTTGTTTTTGAAGTTCATTTTTATAGTGGGTTTGAGCTGATTCTCGCTGCCATGTTTATGCCAGTCTAGACACACTTGATTCCCTTACAGAGACATATCAATACATAGGTTTTAAGATTTTAACTAGTCAGATCTATTCCTCTGCCGGAAATATGGGGTTTTGAGACCCTTTCACTGAGGAAGGTGTAAGTCTTGACTATTCCACCGTTGGTTATAGAAATGATACCTGTGCTTATATCAAACTATGGTTTTATGCATCACCCCACCTCTCCTTTCCCCTTAAGCAGGCATAAGAGTGTTTTCTAAATGTGAGACTCTGTTCTCTTTCCTAACTCAGTTCATGTGTAGCCATGTTTACAGGATCTTCATAAGTGATGTCTTATGATAAGTTTCTTTTTCTGTGTGACTTATTACACTTAGAATCATCGTACCTGAATCCACTCACTTTGCTGTTCCTTGTCTTATGACATTGATTTCATGGCTGAGGGATATTCCATCGTACATAAATACCACAGTTTTTTGAACCATTTTTATATTTCCTGGGATATTTAAGGTGTACCCAATTTGAGGTTCTTGTAAGCAGTGCAGCCCTAAATTTGGGGGTGGCTCTGTCTTATTGATTTTCAGTTTTCCCAAGGTATATTCCCTAGACTGGAAGTGCCCTTGGCTCTGTAGCTCTGTTGTTTGCTTGTTTTAGGGAATGCAATGCACTCCTCCAGTGAGGCAGTTGGCAATTTACATCCCGCCAATCAGCATAACAAGGCTCCCTCTTCTCCAGGGCCTGTCTTGCCTTTCTGGTTTTTACACATTTGTGGATGTCCCTTTTGACTGGTGGGAAGTGATACTTCTTTGTAGTGAAGATTTGCATTGCCCGCTTGCTTGCTTGGCCAAAAAGGGCGTATGCGTTTTCTCTTGAATATATTCAGGAGAAAACGCATACGCCCCTTGTGGCCAAGTGCGTCATTGTCGAAGTTGTGCCCCTCTTCCTATGCTTTAAAGGCGATTCCAACGTACTTCTTGAAATCTGTTTCCTTCTATTCTGCCTCACTTTCAAGTCCGCCTCGTTGCCTTCCCTCAACAGATTTTTGGACGATAGTTGTCCTTTATTACTCTGCCAGTTTTTGAATTGCTGTGCCTCTGAGCTCCATTTTTTAACTCGTTTTTTGTGAGCAGTACGCAAGTCCAAAATTTTGGTTCAGGACCTATACTGGTTGCCGGTGGGTGGCTGAGACTGTGGTTAATTCTTCTTCCTGCCGGGAAATTAGAGTGACATGTGCCTGTCCAAATGCCTAACAGCTACTCTCTCATAGTTCTCCCTCTTCCCTTCTATCCTCTGCGAAATTGGCAACCTGTGCGAACCAGGATGTTAAAGGGGTTGTCTCTCCAAGTTGGTAGATTGATAGTAAACAGTTGGAAAGTCAAAGCGGAGCACCAGGAGAGGGACTACTCGTTGAGTTTTAGAAACCTTTTGAATTCACAGTGTGTCCATTCTCTAGGTTTCCCGTAAATGTTATAGCTGTAGTAATATTCCCTTCAACATGGAGAGTTGGGACCCATGGAATGGGGGCCATGCATTTTTGCTTTAAAGGGTCTGCATTTGCTCACCCAATCTCACCAATCCTCTCATTCCCAAGTGTCCAGCCTTATGCCACATCCAGCTGTCATTGTAGATAGGGTCATTCCAGGTTTCATCAGAGACCCTGAAGGAAATGTAAAGAATTTCCCTGTTTTTTGGTTTTGTTTTTGAAATTCCTTTTTATAGTGGGTTTGAGCTGATTCTCGCTGCCATGTTTATTCCAGTCTAGACACACTTGATTCCCTTACAGAGACATATCAATACATAGGTTTTAAGATTCTTCCTAGTCAGATCTATTCCTCTGCGGGAAATATGGGATTTTGAGTCCCTTTCACTGAGGAAGGTGTAGGTCTTGTCTATTCCACAGTTGGTTATAGAAGTGGTACCTGTGCTTATATCAAACTCTTGTTTATGCATCACCCCACCTCTCCTTTCCCCTTAAGCAGGCATAAGAGTGTTTTCTAAATGTGAGACTCTGTTCTCTTTCCTAACTCAGTCCATGTGTAGCCATGTTTACAGGATCTTCATAAGTGATATCGTAGGATAAGTTTCTATTTCTGTGTGACTTATTTCTCTTAGAATCATCGTACCTGCATCCACTCACTTTGCTGCTCCTGGTCTTATGACATTGATTTCATGGCTGAGGGATATTCCATCGTACATACATACCACAGTTTTTTGAACCATTTTTATATTTCCTGGGATATTTAAGGTGTACCCAAGTTGAGGTTCTTGTAAGCAGTGCAGCCCTAAATTTGGTAGTGGCTCTGTCTTATTGATTTTCAGTTTTCCCAAGGTATATTCCCTAGACTGGAAGTGCCCTTGGCTCTGTAGCTCTGTTGTTTACTTGTTTTAGGGAACGCAATGCACTCCTCCAGTGAGGCAGTTGGCAATTTACATCCCGCCCATCAGCATAAAAATGCTCCCTCTTCTCCAGGGCCTGTCTTGCCTTTTTGGTTTTTACACATTTTGTGGATGTCCCTTTTGACCGGTGGGAAGTGATACTTCTTTGTAGTGCAGATTTGCATTGCCCGCTTGCTTGCTTGGCCAAAAAGGGCGTATGCGTTTTCTCCTGAATATATTCAGGGGAAAACGCATACGCCCTTATTGGCCAAGTGTGTCATTGTCGAAGTTGTGCCCCTCTTCCTGTGCTTTAAAGGCGATTCCAACGTACCTCTTGAAATCTGTTTCCTGCTATTCTGCCTCGCTTTCAAGTCCGCCTCGTTGGCTTCCCTCAACAGATTTTTGGACGATAGTTGTCCTTTGTTACTCTGCCAGTTTGTGAATTGCTGTGCCCCTGAGCTCCATTTTTCAACTCGTTTTTTGTGAGCTGTACGCAAGTCCAAAATTTTGGTTCAGGACCTACACTGGTTCCCGGTGGGTGGCTGAGACTCTGGTTAATTCTTCTTCCTGCCGGGAAATTAGAGTGACATATGCCCGTCCAAATGCCTAACAGCTACTCTCTCATTCGTTCTCCATCTTCCCTTCCATCCTCTGCCAAATTCGCAACCTGTGCGAACCAGGAGGTTAAAGGGGTTGTCTCTCCAAGTTGGGAGATTGATAGTAAAGCAGTTGGAAAGTCAAAGCGGAGCACCAGGAGAGGGTCTACTCGTTGAGTTTTAGAAACCTTTTGTATTCACAGTCTGTCCATTCTCTAGGTTTCCCGTACATGTTATAGCTGTAGTAATATTCCCTTCAACATGGAGAGTTGGGACCCATGGAATGGGGGCCATGCATTTTTGCTTTAAAGGGTCTGCATTTGCTCACCCAATCTCACCAATCCTCTGAGTCCCAAGTGTCCATCCTTATGCGACATCCAGCTGTCATTGTAGATAGGGTCATTCCAGGTTTCATCAGAGACCCTGAAGGAAATGTAAAGAATTTCCCTGTTTTTTGGTTTTGTTTTTGAAATTCATTTTTATAGTGGGTTTGAGCTGATTCTCGCTGCCATGTTTATGCCAGTCTAGACACACTTGATTCCCTTACAGAGACATATCTGTACATAGGTTTTAAGATTTTAACTAGTCAGATCTATTCCTCTGCCGGAAATATGGGGTTTTGAGACCCTTTCACTGAGGAAGGTGTAAGTCTTGTCTATTCCACAGTTGGTTATAGAAATGATACCTGTGCTTATATCAAACTATGGTTTTATGCATCACCCCACCTCTCCTTTCCCCTTAAGCAGGCATAAGAGTGTTTTCTAAATGTGAGACTCTGTTCTCTTTCCTAACTCAGTTCATGTGTAGCCATGTTTACAGGATCTTCATAAGTGATATCTTATGATAAGTTTCTTTTTCTGTGTGACATATTTCACTTAGAATCATCGTACCTGAATCCACTCACTTTGCTGCTCCTGGTCTAATGACATTGATTTCATGGCTGAGGGATATTCCATCGTACATAAATACCACAGTTTTTTGAACCATTTTTATATTTCCTGGGATATTTAAGGTGAACCCAAGTTGAGGTTCTTGTAAGCAGTGCAGCACTAAATTTGGGGGTGGCTCTGTCTTATTGATTTTCAGTTTTCCCAAGGTATATTCCCTAGACTGGAAGTGCCCTTGGCTCTGTAGCTCTGCTGTTTGCTTGTTTTAGGGAATGCAATGCACTCCTCCAGTGAGGCAGTTGGCAATTTACATCCCGCCCATCAGCATAACAAGGCTCCCTCTTCTCCAGGGCCTGTCTTGCCTTTCTGGTTTTTACACATTTGTGGATGTCCCTTTTGACCGGTGGGAAGTGATACTTCTTTGTAGTGCAGATTTGCATTGCCCGCTTTCTTGCTTGGCCAAAAAGGGCGTATGCGTTTTCTCCTGAATATATTCAGGAGAAAACGCATACGCCCTTTTTGGCCAAGTGCGTCATTGTCGAAGTTGTGCCCCACTTCCTGTGGTTTAAAGGCGATTCCAACGTAACTCTTGAAATCTGTTTCCTGCTATTCTGCCTCACTTTCAAGTCCGCCTCGTTGCCTTCCCTCAAGAGATTTTTGGACGAGAGTTGTCCTTTATTACTCTGCCAGTTTTTGAATTGCTGTGCCTCTGAGCTCCATTTTTTAACTCGTTTTTTGTGAGCTGTACGCAAGTCCAAAATTTTGGTTCAGGACCTATACTGGTTGCCGGTGGGTGGCTGAGACTGTGGTTAATGCTTCTTCTTCCCGGGAAATTAGAGTGACATGTGCCTGTCTAAATGCCTAACAGCTACTCTCTCATTGGTTCTCCCTCTTCCCTTCCATCCTCTGCAAAATTGGCAACCTGTGCGAACTAGGATGTTAAAGGGGTTGTCTCTCCAAGTTGGTAGATTGATAGGAAACAGTTGGAAAGTCAAAGCGGAGCACCAGGAGAGGGACTACTCGTTGAGTTTTAGAAAACTTTTGTATTCACAGTGTGTCCATTCTCTAGGTTTCCCGTACATGTTATAGCTGTAGTAATATTCCCTTCAACATGGAGAGTTGGGATCCATGGAATGGGGGCCATGCATTTTTGCTTTAAAGGGTCTGCATTTGCTCACCCAATCTCACAAATCCTCTCAGTCCCAAGTGTCCAGCCTTATGCCACATCCAGCTGTCATTGTAGATAAGGTAATTCCAGGTTTCATCAGAGGACCTGAAGGAAATGTAAAGAATTTCCCTGTTTTTTGGTTTTGTTTCTGACATTCCTTTTTATAGTGGGTTTGAGCTGATTCTCGCTGCCATGTTTATGCCTGTCTAGACACACTTGATTCCCTTACAGAGACATATCAATACATAGGTTTTAAGATTCTTACTAGTCAGATCTATTCCTCTGCGGGAAATATGGGGTTTTGAGTCCCTTTCACTGAGGAAGGTGTAGGTCTTGTCTATTCCACAGTTGATTTTAGAAATGGTACCTGTGCTTATATCAAACTCTGGTTTTATGCATCACCCCACCTCTCCTTTCCCCTTAAGCAGGCATAAGAGTGTTTTCTAAATGTGAGAGTCTGTTCTCTTTCCTAACTCAGTTCATGTGTAGCCATGTTTACAGGATCTTCATATGTGATATCGTAGGATAAGTTTCTATTTCTGTGTGACTTATTTCACTTAGAATCATTGTACCTGCATCCACTCACTTTGCTGCTCCTGGTCTTATGACATTGATTTCATGGCTGAGGGATATTCCATCGTACATAAATACCACAGTGTTTTGAACCATTTTTATATTTCCTGGGATATTTAAGTTGTACCCAAGTTGAAGTTCTTGTAAGCAGTGCAGCCCTAAATTTGGTGGTGGCTCTGTCTTACTGATTTTCATTTTTCCCAAGGTATATTCCCTAGACTGGAAGTGCCCTTGGCTCTGTAGCTCTGTTGTTTACTTGTTTTAGGGAACGCAATGCACTCCTCCAGTGAGGCAGTTGGCAATTTACATCCCGCCCATCAGCATAACAAGGCTCCCTCTTCTCCAGGGCCTGTCTTGCCTTTCTGTTTTTTACACATTTTGTGGATGTCCCTTTTGACCGGTGGAAAGTGATACTTCATTGTAGTGCAGATTTGCATTGCCCGTTTGCTTGCTTGGCCAAAAAAGGCGTATGCGTTTTCTCCTGAATATATTCAGGAGAAAACGCATACGCCCTTTTTGGCCAAGTGCATCATTGTCGAAGTTGTGCCCCTCTTCCTGTGCTTTAAAGGCGATTCCAACGTACCTCTTGAAATCTGTTTCCTGCTATTCTGTCTCTCTTTCAAGTCCGCCTCGCTGCCTTCCCTCAACAGATTTTTTGGACGATATTTGTCCTTTATTATTCTGCCATTTTGTGAATTGCTGTGCTCTTGAGCTCCATTTTTCAACTCGTTTTTTCTGAGCTGTAAGCAAGTCCAAAATTTTGGTTCAGGACCTATACTGGTTCCCGGTGGGTGGCTGAGACTCTGGTTAATACTTCTTCCTTCCGGGAAATTAGAGTGACATTTGCCCGTCCAAATGCCTAACAGCTACTCTCTCATTGGTTCTCCCTCTTCCCTTCCATCCTCTGCCAAATTGGCAACCTGTGCGAACCAGGAGGTTAAAGGGGTTGTCTCTCCAAGTTGGGAGATTGATAGTAAAGCAGTTGCAAAGTCAAAGCGGAGCACCAGGAGAGGGACTACTCGTTGAGTTTTAGAAACCTTTTGTATTCACAGTCTGTCCATTCTCTAGGTTTCCCGTACATGTTATAGCTGTAGTAATATTCCCTTCAACATGGAGAGTTGGGACCCATGGAATGGGGGCCATGCATTTTTGCTTTAAAGGGTCTGCGTTTGCTCACCCAATCTCACCAATCCTCTCAGTCCCAGGTGTCCAGCCTTATGCCACATCCAGCTGTCATTGTAGATAGAGTCATTCCAGGTTTCATCAGAGACCCTGAAGGAAATGTAAAGAATTTCCCTGTTTTTTGGTTTTGTTTTTGAAATTCCTTTTTATAGTGGGTTTGAGCTGATTCTCGCTGCCATGTTTATGCCAGTCTAGACACACTTGATTCCCTTACAGAGACATATCAATACATAGGATTTAAGATTCTTACTAGTCAGATCTATTCCTCTGAGGGAAATATGGGGTTTTGAGTCCCTTTCACTGAGGAAGGTGTAGGTCTTGTCTGTTCCACAGTTGGTTATAGAAATGGTACCTGTGCTTATATCAAACTGTGGTTTTATGCATCACCCCACCTCTCCTTCTCCCTTAAGCAGGCATAAGAGTGTTTTCTAAATGTGAGACTCCGTTATCTTTCCTAACTCAGTTCATGTGTAGCCATGTTTACAGGTAATTCATAAGTGATATCTTAGGATAAGTTTCTTTTTCTGTGTGACTTATTTCACTTAGAATCATCGTACCTGAATCCACTCACTTTGCTGCTCCTGGTCTTATGACATTGATTTCATGGCTGAGGCATATTCCATCATACATAAATACCACAGTTTTTTGAACCATTTTTATATTTCCTGGGATACTTAAGGTGAA
>NW_027672402.1:0-81299 GCF_964165515.1 Mesoplodon bidens
CAGTTCGGCCTTCTGCGATGAAACTTTTGGATGCAGTGTGTTCTGCACGTGGGGAAGGGCATAATCCTCCAAATGCCCTCAGTAGGCCTAGGTGACTCTGGATGCTCCAAGTGCCTAGCAATGCTCAGGGTAAATCTCTCTTTCGGGCGGGACCTAAAGGCCAGTTTCCGCATCACTTAGAGAGACGTCGAGCAGGAGCCCCCAAGCTGCACTGGAGCCCCGGTGGTTTCTTTCAGGGCAGCTTAGGTTTCCTCAATGTGGCCGACACGCCTGGAACAAAAGCCTGCCAAGAACCGCGTTCCTGAGGCCGCTTCCAAGCTCTGGAACGCCAGCCATAGAGAACACATTAGCCCCCGGCCCTTCCAACTGCACAGTGAGGGCTGATGTTCCCAGAGCTGTGGATCCCTTGATTGTGCTCAGAAGGCTCTGGGTACACCGTGTACTTCCTTGGAAACAAGTGCCCACGCGAGAGTCTTGAGCGCTGTGAGGCATACTAAAGGTAAAGGCGTCCACTGACTAAGACTTCCTGGAGACGGGTGCACCCCTACTATCTCTGGCAGGGGGAAACTGCGCACCTTACCTCGAGACCGGAGGTCACATTTAGTTGGCACTTGGGCTACAGTATGCTCCCGGGGTGAGCTCCCAGGAAGGAATCGCAAGCACGTGGTTTCCTTTGGAAAACCTCACTGCTCCTCAGAGGCATCTGTGGAGTGAGGCGTACCCTGGTGGTGTGGATTTTCAGGCGGCTTGGAAGCTGCAACGAAGTTGCTTTCCAAAGGGGCAAAGCCGGGCTCCTCCCGCATTCTCCCGTTTCCAACTTGACCACACAGCACATTTGAGCAGCACTCTCTGACTGACGACTGGAGACTTCCAGCCACACTGGGCCTTTCTATGGTCGCACTTCATTGGGCTCGGGGTGTTTGTTTGGCGCGCCACCGAGAGCATTATTAGCCGCTTAATGACTCAGTCAGGCCTGCGTGACGTTGGATCGACCCAATGCCTCACAATTCTACCGGTTTTTCGGTGTTTTCTCTCAGGCCGGGCCTACAGTGTACCTTGCGTCACAATAGAGAGTGACAGGTAAGAGTTGCCAGGAGGCACCTGAGGCTCAGGGCTTCTCTCAGTGCACCTCAGAGGGCCTCCCCAGAGGGCGAGCCAGGTTGAATGTAATGCTGGCAAAAATCCTTGCCCCGGGGCTGCCTAACACGTGTACACGGCCTGCTCCGCAAGCGAGAGTCCGTCCGTTGCCCTCCCCCATGCCCAGAAGGAGTTGACCCCAACAGCCTGTTCTGTGTTATGCTGCTCGGAAAACCAAAAGGGGACTCACAGTGCACACGCTCTCCCTCAGGAGGGCATTCATACGTGACTCTCCTAGGCCTACGGAAAGCCGCAGAGGAGTTTAAGCGCTCTGTCATCGAGTCAGGGCTCATGGAGATGGCTGCACACAAAGCTCTGCTGACAGGAAACACTCGTGCTTACCTCGAGGCTAGGGGTCGCGTGGACTTCGCACTTGAGCTAGGGCAAGCGTGGGATGAGCTCCTAGCAAGGCACTGGAGACCACCTGGATCCATAGGAGAAAACGCCCTTTCTCCCCGGAGGCACTCCTAAGGGTGACTGGAAGACGGGTAACAACACTGTCTTTCAGTCCGCCTCGAGGCCGCCACTATCTACCTTTCAAATGGGGGAAATACTGCCTTTTCCCAGGCTTCCCAACTACAAACGGGCTCACCCAGCACATACACCTATCTTCTCTGACAATCCAAGGGAGACCCTTGGAACGCAGTTCGGCCTTCTGCGATGAAACTTTTGGATGCAGTGTGTTCTGCACGTGGGGAAGGGCATAATCCTCCAAATGCCCTCAGTAGGCCTAGGTGACTCTGGATGCTCCAAGTGCCTAGCAATGCTCAGGGTAAATCTCTCTTTCGGGCGGGACCTAAAGGCCAGTTTCCGCATCACTTAGAGAGACGTCGAGCAGGAGCCCCCAAGCTGCACTGGAGCCCCGGTGGTTTCTTTCAGGGCAGCTTAGGTTTCCTCAGTGTGGCCGACACGCCTGGAACAAAAGCCTGCCAAGAACCGCGTTCCTGAGGCCGCTTCCAAGCTCTGGAACGCTAGCCATAGAGAACACATTAGCCCCCGGCCCTTCCAACTGCACAGTGAGGGCTGATGTTCCCAGAGCTGTGGATCCCTTGATTGTGCTCAGAAGGCTCTGGGTACACCGTGTACTTCCTTGGAAACAAGTGCCCACGCGAGAGTCTTGAGCGCTGTGAGGCATACTAAAGGTAAAGGCGTCCACTGACTAAGACTTCCTGGAGACGGGTGCACCCCTACTATCTCTGGCAGGGGGAAACTGCGCACCTTACCTCGAGACCGGAGGTCACATTTAGTTGGCACTTGGGCTACAGTATGCTCCCGGGGTGAGCTCCCAGGAAGGAATCGCAAGCACGTGGTTTCCTTTGGAAAACCTCACTGCTCCTCAGAGGCATCTGTGGAGTGAGGCGTACCCTGGTGGTGTGGATTTTCAGGCGGCTTGGAAGCTGCAACGAAGTTGCTTTCCAAAGGGGCAAAGCCGGGCTCCTCCCGCATTCTCCCGTTTCCAACTTGACCACACAGCACATTTGAGCAGCACTCTCTGACTGACGACTGGAGACTTCCAGCCACACTGGGCCTTTCTATGGTCGCACTTCATTGGGCTCGGGGTGTTTGTTTGGCGCGCCACCGAGAGCATTATTAGCCGCTTAATGACTCAGTCAGGCCTGCGTGACGTTGGATCGGCCCAATGCCTCACAATTCTACCGGTTTTTCGGTGTTTTCTCTCAGGCCGGGCCTACAGTGTACCTTGCGTCACAATAGAGAGTGACAGGTAAGAGTTGCCAGGAGGCACCTGAGGCTCAGGGCTTCTCTCAGTGCACCTCAGAGGGCCTCCCCAGAGGGCGAGCCAGGTTGAATGTAATGCTGGCAAAAATCCTTGCCCCGGGGCTGCCTAACACGTGTACACGGCCTGCTCCGCAAGCGAGAGTCCGTCCGTTGCCCTCCCCCATGCCCAGAAGGAGTTGACCCCAACAGCCTGTTCTGTGTTATGCTGCTCGGAAAACCAAAAGGGGACTCACAGTGCACACGCTCTCCCTCAGGAGGGCATTCATACGTGACTCTCCTAGGCCTACGGAAAGCCGCAGAGGAGTTTAAGCGCTCTGTCATCGAGTCAGGGCTCATGGAGATGGCTGCACACAAAGCTCTGCTGACAGGAAACACTCGTGCTTACCTCGAGGCTAGGGGTCGCGTGGACTTCGCACTTGAGCTAGGGCAAGCGTGGGATGAGCTCCTAGCAAGGCACTGGAGACCACCTGGATCCATAGGAGAAAACGCCCTTTCTCCCCGGAGGCACTCCTAAGGGTGACTGGAAGACGGGTAACAACACTGTCTTTCAGTCCGCCTCGAGGCCGCCACTATCTACCTTTCAAATGGGGGAAATACTGCCTTTTCCCAGGCTTCCCAACTACAAACGGGCTCACCCAGCACATACACCTATCTTCTCTGACAATCCAAGGGAGACCCTTGGAACGCAGTTCGGCCTTCTGCGATGAAACTTTTGGATGCAGTGTGTTCTGCACGTGGGGAAGGGCATAATCCTCCAAATGCCCTCAGTAGGCCTAGGTGACTCTGGATGCTCCAAGTGCCTAGCAATGCTCAGGGTAAATCTCTCTTTCGGGCGGGACCTAAAGGCCAGTTTCCGCATCACTTAGAGAGACGTCGAGCAGGAGCCCCCAAGCTGCACTGGAGCCCCGGTGGTTTCTTTCAGGGCAGCTTAGGTTTCCTCAGTGTGGCCGACACGCCTGGAACAAAAGCCTGCCAAGAACCGCGTTCCTGAGGCCGCTTCCAAGCTCTGGAACGCTAGCCATAGAGAACACATTAGCCCCCGGCCCTTCCAACTGCACAGTGAGGGCTGATGTTCCCAGAGCTGTGGATCCCTTGATTGTGCTCAGAAGGCTCTGGGTACACCGTGTACTTCCTTGGAAACAAGTGCCCACGCGAGAGTCTTGAGCGCTGTGAGGCATACTAAAGGTAAAGGCGTCCACTGACTAAGACTTCCTGGAGACGGGTGCACCCCTACTATCTCTGGCAGGGGGAAACTGCGCACCTTACCTCGAGACCGGAGGTCACATTTAGTTGGCACTTGGGCTACAGTATGCTCCCGGGGTGAGCTCCCAGGAAGGAATCGCAAGCACGTGGTTTCCTTTGGAAAACCTCACTGCTCCTCAGAGGCATCTGTGGAGTGAGGCGTACCCTGGTGGTGTGGATTTTCAGGCGGCTTGGAAGCTGCAACGAAGTTGCTTTCCAAAGGGGCAAAGCCGGGCTCCTCCCGCATTCTCCCGTTTCCAACTTGACCACACAGCACATTTGAGCAGCACTCTCTGACTGACGACTGGAGACTTCCAGCCACACTGGGCCTTTCTATGGTCGCACTTCATTGGGCTCGGGGTGTTTGTTTGGCGCGCCACCGAGAGCATTATTAGCCGCTTAATGACTCAGTCAGGCCTGCGTGACGTTGGATCGGCCCAATGCCTCACAATTTTACCGGTTTTTCGGTGTTTTCTCTCAGGCCGGGCCTACAGTGTACCTTGCGTCACAATAGAGAGTGACAGGTAAGAGTTGCCAGGAGGCACCTGAGGCTCAGGGCTTCTCTCAGTGCACCTCAGAGGGCCTCCCCAGAGGGCGAGCCAGGTTGAATGTAATGCTGGCAAAAATCCTTGCCCCGGGGCTGCCTAACACGTGTACACGGCCTGCTCCGCAAGCGAGAGTCCGTCCGTTGCCCTCCCCCATGCCCAGAAGGAGTTGACCCCAACAGCCTGTTCTGTGTTATGCTGCTCGGAAAACCAAAAGGGGACTCACAGTGCACACGCTCTCCCTCAGGAGGGCATTCATACGTGACTCTCCTAGGCCTACGGAAAGCCGCAGAGGAGTTTAAGCGCTCTGTCATCGAGTCAGGGCTCATGGAGATGGCTGCACACAAAGCTCTGCTGACAGGAAACACTCGTGCTTACCTCGAGGCTAGGGGTCGCGTGGACTTCGCACTTGAGCTAGGGCAAGCGTGGGATGAGCTCCTAGCAAGGCACTGGAGACCACCTGGATCCATAGGAGAAAACGCCCTTTCTCCCCGGAGGCACTCCTAAGGGTGACTGGAAGACGGGTAACAACACTGTCTTTCAGTCCGCCTCGAGGCCGCCACTATCTACCTTTCAAATGGGGGAAATACTGCCTTTTCCCAGGCTTCCCAACTACAAACGGGCTCACCCAGCACATACACCTATCTTCTCTGACAATCCAAGGGAGACCCTTGGAACGCAGTTCGGCCTTCTGCGATGAAACTTTTGGATGCAGTGTGTTCTGCACGTGGGGAAGGGCATAATCCTCCAAATGCCCTCAGTAGGCCTAGGTGACTCTGGATGCTCCAAGTGCCTAGCAATGCTCAGGGTAAATCTCTCTTTCGGGCGGGACCTAAAGGCCAGTTTCCGCATCACTTAGAGAGACGTCGAGCAGGAGCCCCCAAGCTGCACTGGAGCCCCGGTGGTTTCTTTCAGGGCAGCTTAGGTTTCCTCAATGTGGCCGACACGCCTGGAACAAAAGCCTGCCAAGAACCGCGTTCCTGAGGCCGCTTCCAAGCTCTGGAACGCTAGCCATAGAGAACACATTAGCCCCCGGCCCTTCCAACTGCACAGTGAGGGCTGATGTTCCCAGAGCTGTGGATCCCTTGATTGTGCTCAGAAGGCTCTGGGTACACCGTGTACTTCCTTGGAAACAAGTGCCCACGCGAGAGTCTTGAGCGCTGTGAGGCATACTAAAGGTAAAGGCGTCCACTGACTAAGACTTCCTGGAGACGGGTGCACCCCTACTATCTCTGGCAGGGGGAAACTGCGCACCTTACCTCGAGACCGGAGGTCACATTTAGTTGGCACTTGGGCTACAGTATGCTCCCGGGGTGAGCTCCCAGGAAGGAATCGCAAGCACGTGGTTTCCTTTGGAAAACCTCACTGCTCCTCAGAGGCATCTGTGGAGTGAGGCGTACCCTGGTGGTGTGGATTTTCAGGCGGCTTGGAAGCTGCAACGAAGTTGCTTTCCAAAGGGGCAAAGCCGGGCTCCTCCCGCATTCTCCCGTTTCCAACTTGACCACACAGCACATTTGAGCAGCACTCTCTGACTGACGACTGGAGACTTCCAGCCACACTGGGCCTTTCTATGGTCGCACTTCATTGGGCTCGGGGTGTTTGTTTGGCGCGCCACCGAGAGCATTATTAGCCGCTTAATGACTCAGTCAGGCCTGCGTGACGTTGGATCGACCCAATGCCTCACAATTCTACCGGTTTTTCTGTGTTTTCTCTCAGGCCGGGCCTACAGTGTACCTTGCGTCACAATAGAGAGTGACAGGTAAGAGTTGCCAGGAGGCACCTGAGGCTCAGGGCTTCTCTCAGTGCACCTCAGAGGGCCTCCCCAGAGGGCGAGCCAGGTTGAATGTAATGCTGGCAAAAATCCTTGCCCCGGGGCTGCCTAACACGTGTACACGGCCTGCTCCGCAAGCGAGAGTCCGTCCGTTGCCCTCCCCCATGCCCAGAAGGAGTTGACCCCAACAGCCTGTTCTGTGTTATGCTGCTCGGAAAACCAAAAGGGGACTCACAGTGCACACGCTCTCCCTCAGGAGGGCATTCATACGTGACTCTCCTAGGCCTACGGAAAGCCGCAGAGGAGTTTAAGCGCTCTGTCATCGAGTCAGGGCTCATGGAGATGGCTGCACACAAAGCTCTGCTGACAGGAAACACTCGTGCTTACCTCGAGGCTAGGGGTCGCGTGGACTTCGCACTTGAGCTAGGGCAAGCGTGGGATGAGCTCCTAGCAAGGCACTGGAGACCACCTGGATCCATAGGAGAAAACGCCCTTTCTCCCCGGAGGCACTCCTAAGGGTGACTGGAAGACGGGTAACAACACTGTCTTTCAGTCCGCCTCGAGGCCGCCACTATCTACCTTTCAAATGGGGGAAATACTGCCTTTTCCCAGGCTTCCCAACTACAAACGGGCTCACCCAGCACATACACCTATCTTCTCTGACAATCCAAGGGAGACCCTTGGAACGCAGTTCGGCCTTCTGCGATGAAACTTTTGGATGCAGTGTGTTCTGCACGTGGGGAAGGGCATAATCCTCCAAATGCCCTCAGTAGGCCTAGGTGACTCTGGATGCTCCAAGTGCCTAGCAATGCTCAGGGTAAATCTCTCTTTCGGGCGGGACCTAAAGGCCAGTTTCCGCATCACTTAGAGAGACGTCGAGCAGGAGCCCCCAAGCTGCACTGGAGCCCCGGTGGTTTCTTTCAGGGCAGCTTAGGTTTCCTCAGTGTGGCCGACACGCCTGGAACAAAAGCCTGCCAAGAACCGCGTTCCTGAGGCCGCTTCCAAGCTCTGGAACGCTAGCCATAGAGAACACATTAGCCCCCGGCCCTTCCAACTGCACAGTGAGGGCTGATGTTCCCAGAGCTGTGGATCCCTTGATTGTGCTCAGAAGGCTCTGGGTACACCGTGTACTTCCTTGGAAACAAGTGCCCACGCGAGAGTCTTGAGCGCTGTGAGGCATACTAAAGGTAAAGGCGTCCACTGACTAAGACTTCCTGGAGACGGGTGCACCCCTACTATCTCTGGCAGGGGGAAACTGCGCA
Organism: Mesoplodon bidens; assembly: GCF_964165515.1. Lineage (NCBI taxonomy): Eukaryota > Metazoa > Chordata > Mammalia > Artiodactyla > Ziphiidae > Mesoplodon > Mesoplodon bidens. The sequence goes on from NW_027672402.1 coordinate 7,695, forward strand.
CCTTACCTCGAGACCGGAGGTCACATTTAGTTGGCACTTGGGCTACAGTATGCTCCCGGGGTGAGCTCCCAGGAAGGAATCGCAAGCACGTGGTTTCCTTTGGAAAACCTCACTGCTCCTCAGAGGCATCTGTGGAGTGAGGCGTACCCTGGTGGTGTGGATTTTCAGGCGGCTTGGAAGCTGCAACGAAGTTGCTTTCCAAAGGGGCAAAGCCGGGCTCCTCCCGCATTCTCCCGTTTCCAACTTGACCACACAGCACATTTGAGCAGCACTCTCTGACTGACGACTGGAGACTTCCAGCCACACTGGGCCTTTCTATGGTCGCACTTCATTGGGCTCGGGGTGTTTGTTTGGCGCGCCACCGAGAGCATTATTAGCCGCTTAATGACTCAGTCAGGCCTGCGTGACGTTGGATCGGCCCAATGCCTCACAATTCTACCGGTTTTTCGGTGTTTTCTCTCAGGCCGGGCCTACAGTGTACCTTGCGTCACAATAGAGAGTGACAGGTAAGAGTTGCCAGGAGGCACCTGAGGCTCAGGGCTTCTCTCAGTGCACCTCAGAGGGCCTCCCCAGAGGGCGAGCCAGGTTGAATGTAATGCTGGCAAAAATCCTTGCCCCGGGGCTGCCTAACACGTGTACACGGCCTGCTCCGCAAGCGAGAGTCCGTCCGTTGCCCTCCCCCATGCCTAGAAGGAGTTGACCCCAACAGCCTGTTCTGTGTTATGCTGCTCGGAAAACCAAAAGGGGACTCACAGTGCACACGCTCTCCCTCAGGAGGGCATTCATACGTGACTCTCCTAGGCCTACGGAAAGCCGCAGAGGAGTTTAAGCGCTCTGTCATCGAGTCAGGGCTCATGGAGATGGCTGCACACAAAGCTCTGCTGACAGGAAACACTCGTGCTTACCTCGAGGCTAGGGGTCGCGTGGACTTCGCACTTGAGCTAGGGCAAGCGTGGGATGAGCTCCTAGCAAGGCACTGGAGACCACCTGGATCCATAGGAGAAAACGCCCTTTCTCCCCGGAGGCACTCCTAAGGGTGACTGGAAGACGGGTAACAACACTGTCTTTCAGTCCGCCTCGAGGCCGCCACTATCTACCTTTCAAATGGGGGAAATACTGCCTTTTCCCAGGCTTCCCAACTACAAACGGGCTCACCCAGCACATACACCTATCTTCTCTGACAATCCAAGGGAGACCCTTGGAACGCAGTTCGGCCTTCTGCGATGAAACTTTTGGATGCAGTGTGTTCTGCACGTGGGGAAGGGCATAATCCTCCAAATGCCCTCAGTAGGCCTAGGTGACTCTGGATGCTCCAAGTGCCTAGCAATGCTCAGGGTAAATCTCTCTTTCGGGCGGGACCTAAAGGCCAGTTTCCGCATCACTTAGAGAGACGTCGAGCAGGAGCCCCCAAGCTGCACTGGAGCCCCGGTGGTTTCTTTCAGGGCAGCTTAGGTTTCCTCAATGTGGCCGACACGCCTGGAACAAAAGCCTGCCAAGAACCGCGTTCCTGAGGCCGCTTCCAAGCTCTGGAACGCTAGCCATAGAGAACACATTAGCCCCCGGCCCTTCCAACTGCACAGTGAGGGCTGATGTTCCCAGAGCTGTGGATCCCTTGATTGTGCTCAGAAGGCTCTGGGTACACCGTGTACTTCCTTGGAAACAAGTGCCCACGCGAGAGTCTTGAGCGCTGTGAGGCATACTAAAGGTAAAGGCGTCCACTGACTAAGACTTCCTGGAGACGGGTGCACCCCTACTATCTCTGGCAGGGGGAAACTGCGCACCTTACCTCGAGACCGGAGGTCACATTTAGTTGGCACTGTGGCTACAGTATGCTCCCGGGGTGAGCTCCCAGGAAGGAATCGCAAGCACGTGGTTTCCTTTGGAAAACCTCACTGCTCCTCAGAGGCATCTGTGGAGTGAGGCGTACCCTGGTGGTGTGGATTTTCAGGCGGCTTGGAAGCTGCAACGAAGTTGCTTTCCAAAGGGGCAAAGCCGGGCTCCTCCCGCATTCTCCCGTTTCCAACTTGACCACACAGCACATTTGAGCAGCACTCTCTGACTGACGACTGGAGACTTCCAGCCACACTGGGCCTTTCTATGGTCGCACTTCATTGGGCTCGGGGTGTTTGTTTGGCGCGCCACCGAGAGCATTATTAGCCGCTTAATGACTCAGTCAGGCCTGCGTGACGTTGGATCGACCCAATGCCTCACAATTCTACCGGTTTTTCGGTGTTTTCTCTCAGGCCGGGCCTACAGTGTACCTTGCGTCACAATAGAGAGTGACAGGTAAGAGTTGCCAGGAGGCACCTGAGGCTCAGGGCTTCTCTCAGTGCACCTCAGAGGGCCTCCCCAGAGGGCGAGCCAGGTTGAATGTAATGCTGGCAAAAATCCTTGCCCCGGGGCTGCCTAACACGTGTACACGGCCTGCTCCGCAAGCGAGAGTCCGTCCGTTGCCCTCCCCCATGCCTAGAAGGAGTTGACCCCAACAGCCTGTTCTGTGTTATGCTGCTCGGAAAACCAAAAGGGGACTCACAGTGCACACGCTCTCCCTCAGGAGGGCATTCATACGTGACTCTCCTAGGCCTACGGAAAGCCGCAGAGGAGTTTAAGCGCTCTGTCATCGAGTCAGGGCTCATGGAGATGGCTGCACACAAAGCTCTGCTGACAGGAAACACTCGTGCTTACCTCGAGGCTAGGGGTCGCGTGGACTTCGCACTTGAGCTAGGGCAAGCGTGGGATGAGCTCCTAGCAAGGCACTGGAGACCACCTGGATCCATAGGAGAAAACGCCCTTTCTCCCCGGAGGCACTCCTAAGGGTGACTGGAAGACGGGTAACAACACTGTCTTTCAGTCCGCCTCGAGGCCGCCACTATCTACCTTTCAAATGGGGGAAATACTGCCTTTTCCCAGGCTTCCCAACTACAAACGGGCTCACCCAGCACATACACCTATCTTCTCTGACAATCCAAGGGAGACCCTTGGAACGCAGTTCGGCCTTCTGCGATGAAACTTTTGGATGCAGTGTGTTCTGCACGTGGGGAAGGGCATAATCCTCCAAATGCCCTCAGTAGGCCTAGGTGACTCTGGATGCTCCAAGTGCCTAGCAATGCTCAGGGTAAATCTCTCTTTCGGGCGGGACCTAAAGGCCAGTTTCCGCATCACTTAGAGAGACGTCGAGCAGGAGCCCCCAAGCTGCACTGGAGCCCCGGTGGTTTCTTTCAGGGCAGCTTAGGTTTCCTCAATGTGGCCGACACGCCTGGAACAAAAGCCTGCCAGGAACCGCGTTCCTGAGGCCGCTTCCAAGCTCTGGAACGCTAGCCATAGAGAACACTTTAGCCCCCGGCCCTTCCAACTGCACAGTGAGGGCTGATGTTCCCAGAGCTGTGGATCCCTTGATTGTGCTCAGAAGGCTCTGGGTACACCGTGTACTTCCTTGGAAACAAGTGCCCACGCGAGAGTCTTGAGCGCTGTGAGGCATACTAAAGGTAAAGGCGTCCACTGACTAAGACTTCCTGGAGACGGGTGCACCCCTACTATCTCTGGCAGGGGGAAACTGCGCACCTTACCTCGAGACCGGAGGTCACATTTAGTTGGCACTTGGGCTACAGTATGCTCCCGGGGTGAGCTCCCAGGAAGGAATCGCAAGCACGTGGTTTCCTTTGGAAAACCTCACTGCTCCTCAGAGGCATCTGTGGAGTGAGGCGTACCCTGGTGGTGTGGATTTTCAGGCGGCTTGGAAGCTGCAACGAAGTTGCTTTCCAAAGGGGCAAAGCCGGGCTCCTCCCGCATTCTCCCGTTTCCAACTTGACCACACAGCACATTTGAGCAGCACTCTCTGACTGACGACTGGAGACTTCCAGCCACACTGGGCCTTTCTATGGTCGCACTTCATTGGGCTCGGGGTGTTTGTTTGGCGCGCCACCGAGAGCATTATTAGCCGCTTAATGACTCAGTCAGGCCTGCGTGACGTTGGATCGGCCCAATGCCTCACAATTTTACCGGTTTTTCTGTGTTTTCTCTCAGGCCGGGCCTACAGTGTACCTTGCGTCACAATAGAGAGTGACAGGTAAGAGTTGCCAGGAGGCACCTGAGGCTCAGGGCTTCTCTCAGTGCACCTCAGAGGGCCTCCCCAGAGGGCGAGCCAGGTTGAATGTAATGCTGGCAAAAATCCTTGCCCCGGGGCTGCCTAACACGTGTACACGGCCTGCTCCGCAAGCGAGAGTCCGTCCGTTGCCCTCCCCCATGCCTAGAAGGAGTTGACCCCAACAGCCTGTTCTGTGTTATGCTGCTCGGAAAACCAAAAGGGGACTCACAGTGCACACGCTCTCCCTCAGGAGGGCATTCATACGTGACTCTCCTAGGCCTACGGAAAGCCGCAGAGGAGTTTAAGCGCTCTGTCATCGAGTCAGGGCTCATGGAGATGGCTGCACACAAAGCTCTGCTGACAGGAAACACTCGTGCTTACCTCGAGGCTAGGGGTCGCGTGGACTTCGCACTTGAGCTAGGGCAAGCGTGGGATGAGCTCCTAGCAAGGCACTGGAGACCACCTGGATCCATAGGAGAAAACGCCCTTTCTCCCCGGAGGCACTCCTAAGGGTGACTGGAAGACGGGTAACAACACTGTCTTTCAGTCCGCCTCGAGGCCGCCACTATCTACCTTTCAAATGGGGGAAATACTGCCTTTTCCCAGGCTTCCCAACTACAAACGGGCTCACCCAGCACATACACCTATCTTCTCTGACAATCCAAGGGAGACCCTTGGAACGCAGTTCGGCCTTCTGCGATGAAACTTTTGGATGCAGTGTGTTCTGCACGTGGGGAAGGGCATAATCCTCCAAATGCCCTCAGTAGGCCTAGGTGACTCTGGATGCTCCAAGTGCCTAGCAATGCTCAGGGTAAATCTCTCTTTCGGGCGGGACCTAAAGGCCAGTTTCCGCATCACTTAGAGAGACGTCGAGCAGGAGCCCCCAAGCTGCACTGGAGCCCCGGTGGTTTCTTTCAGGGCAGCTTAGGTTTCCTCAATGTGGCCGACACGCCTGGAACAAAAGCCTGCCAAGAACCGCGTTCCTGAGGCCGCTTCCAAGCTCTGGAACGCTAGCCATAGAGAACACATTAGCCCCCGGCCCTTCCAACTGCACAGTGAGGGCTGATGTTCCCAGAGCTGTGGATCCCTTGATTGTGCTCAGAAGGCTCTGGGTACACCGTGTACTTCCTTGGAAACAAGTGCCCACGCGAGAGTCTTGAGCGCTGTGAGGCATACTAAAGGTAAAGGCGTCCACTGACTAAGACTTCCTGGAGACGGGTGCACCCCTACTATCTCTGGCAGGGGGAAACTGCGCACCTTACCTCGAGACCGGAGGTCACATTTAGTTGGCACTGTGGCTACAGTATGCTCCCGGGGTGAGCTCCCAGGAAGGAATCGCAAGCACGTGGTTTCCTTTGGAAAACCTCACTGCTCCTCAGAGGCATCTGTGGAGTGAGGCGTACCCTGGTGGTGTGGATTTTCAGGCGGCTTGGAAGCTGCAACGAAGTTGCTTTCCAAAGGGGCAAAGCCGGGCTCCTCCCGCATTCTCCCGTTTCCAACTTGACCACACAGCACATTTGAGCAGCACTCTCTGACTGACGACTGGAGACTTCCAGCCACACTGGGCCTTTCTATGGTCGCACTTCATTGGGCTCGGGGTGTTTGTTTGGCGCGCCACCGAGAGCATTATTAGCCGCTTAATGACTCAGTCAGGCCTGCGTGACGTTGGATCGACCCAATGCCTCACAATTCTACCGGTTTTTCGGTGTTTTCTCTCAGGCCGGGCCTACAGTGTACCTTGCGTCACAATAGAGAGTGACAGGTAAGAGTTGCCAGGAGGCACCTGAGGCTCAGGGCTTCTCTCAGTGCACCTCAGAGGGCCTCCCCAGAGGGCGAGCCAGGTTGAATGTAATGCTGGCAAAAATCCTTGCCCCGGGGCTGCCTAACACGTGTACACGGCCTGCTCCGCAAGCGAGAGTCCGTCCGTTGCCCTCCCCCATGCCTAGAAGGAGTTGACCCCAACAGCCTGTTCTGTGTTATGCTGCTCGGAAAACCAAAAGGGGACTCACAGTGCACACGCTCTCCCTCAGGAGGGCATTCATACGTGACTCTCCTAGGCCTACGGAAAGCCGCAGAGGAGTTTAAGCGCTCTGTCATCGAGTCAGGGCTCATGGAGATGGCTGCACACAAAGCTCTGCTGACAGGAAACACTCGTGCTTACCTCGAGGCTAGGGGTCGCGTGGACTTCGCACTTGAGCTAGGGCAAGCGTGGGATGAGCTCCTAGCAAGGCACTGGAGACCACCTGGATCCATAGGAGAAAACGCCCTTTCTCCCCGGAGGCACTCCTAAGGGTGACTGGAAGACGGGTAACAACACTGTCTTTCAGTCCGCCTCGAGGCCGCCACTATCTACCTTTCAAATGGGGGAAATACTGCCTTTTCCCAGGCTTCCCAACTACAAACGGGCTCACCCAGCACATACACCTATCTTCTCTGACAATCCAAGGGAGACCCTTGGAACGCAGTTCGGCCTTCTGCGATGAAACTTTTGGATGCAGTGTGTTCTGCACGTGGGGAAGGGCATAATCCTCCAAATGCCCTCAGTAGGCCTAGGTGACTCTGGATGCTCCAAGTGCCTAGCAATGCTCAGGGTAAATCTCTCTTTCGGGCGGGACCTAAAGGCCAGTTTCCGCATCACTTAGAGAGACGTCGAGCAGGAGCCCCCAAGCTGCACTGGAGCCCCGGTGGTTTCTTTCAGGGCAGCTTAGGTTTCCTCAATGTGGCCGACACGCCTGGAACAAAAGCCTGCCAGGAACCGCGTTCCTGAGGCCGCTTCCAAGCTCTGGAACGCTAGCCATAGAGAACACTTTAGCCCCCGGCCCTTCCAACTGCACAGTGAGGGCTGATGTTCCCAGAGCTGTGGATCCCTTGATTGTGCTCAGAAGGCTCTGGGTACACCGTGTACTTCCTTGGAAACAAGTGCCCACGCGAGAGTCTTGAGCGCTGTGAGGCATACTAAAGGTAAAGGCGTCCACTGACTAAGACTTCCTGGAGACGGGTGCACCCCTACTATCTCTGGCAGGGGGAAACTGCGCACCTTACCTCGAGACCGGAGGTCACATTTAGTTGGCACTTTGGCTACAGTATGCTCCCGGGGTGAGCTCCCAGGAAGGAATCGCAAGCACGTGGTTTCCTTTGGAAAACCTCACTGCTCCTCAGAGGCATCTGTGGAGTGAGGCGTACCCTGGTGGTGTGGATTTTCAGGCGGCTTGGAAGCTGCAACGAAGTTGCTTTCCAAAGGGGCAAAGCCGGGCTCCTCCCGCATTCTCCCGTTTCCAACTTGACCACACAGCACATTTGAGCAGCACTCTCTGACTGACGACTGGAGACTTCCAGCCACACTGGGCCTTTCTATGGTCGCACTTCATTGGGCTCGGGGTGTTTGTTTGGCGCGCCACCGAGAGCATTATTAGCCGCTTAATGACTCAGTCAGGCCTGCGTGACGTTGGATCGACCCAATGCCTCACAATTCTACCGGTTTTTCGGTGTTTTCTCTCAGGCCGGGCCTACAGTGTACCTTGCGTCACAATAGAGAGTGACAGGTAAGAGTTGCCAGGAGGCACCTGAGGCTCAGGGCTTCTCTCAGTGCACCTCAGAGGGCCTCCCCAGAGGGCGAGCCAGGTTGAATGTAATGCTGGCAAAAATCCTTGCCCCGGGGCTGCCTAACACGTGTACACGGCCTGCTCCGCAAGCGAGAGTCCGTCCGTTGCCCTCCCCCATGCCTAGAAGGAGTTGACCCCAACAGCCTGTTCTGTGTTATGCTGCTCGGAAAACCAAAAGGGGACTCACAGTGCACACGCTCTCCCTCAGGAGGGCATTCATACGTGACTCTCCTAGGCCTACGGAAAGCCGCAGAGGAGTTTAAGCGCTCTGTCATCGAGTCAGGGCTCATGGAGATGGCTGCACACAAAGCTCTGCTGACAGGAAACACTCGTGCTTACCTCGAGGCTAGGGGTCGCGTGGACTTCGCACTTGAGCTAGGGCAAGCGTGGGATGAGCTCCTAGCAAGGCACTGGAGACCACCTGGATCCATAGGAGAAAACGCCCTTTCTCCCCGGAGGCACTCCTAAGGGTGACTGGAAGACGGGTAACAACACTGTCTTTCAGTCCGCCTCGAGGCCGCCACTATCTACCTTTCAAATGGGGGAAATACTGCCTTTTCCCAGGCTTCCCAACTACAAACGGGCTCACCCAGCACATACACCTATCTTCTCTGACAATCCAAGGGAGACCCTTGGAACGCAGTTCGGCCTTCTGCGATGAAACTTTTGGATGCAGTGTGTTCTGCACGTGGGGAAGGGCATAATCCTCCAAATGCCCTCAGTAGGCCTAGGTGACTCTGGATGCTCCAAGTGCCTAGCAATGCTCAGGGTAAATCTCTCTTTCGGGCGGGACCTAAAGGCCAGTTTCCGCATCACTTAGAGAGACGTCGAGCAGGAGCCCCCAAGCTGCACTGGAGCCCCGGTGGTTTCTTTCAGGGCAGCTTAGGTTTCCTCAATGTGGCCGACACGCCTGGAACAAAAGCCTGCCAAGAACCGCGTTCCTGAGGCCGCTTCCAAGCTCTGGAACGCTAGCCATAGAGAACACATTAGCCCCCGGCCCTTCCAACTGCACAGTGAGGGCTGATGTTCCCAGAGCTGTGGATCCCTTGATTGTGCTCAGAAGGCTCTGGGTACACCGTGTACTTCCTTGGAAACAAGTGCCCACGCGAGAGTCTTGAGCGCTGTGAGGCATACTAAAGGTAAAGGCGTCCACTGACTAAGACTTCCTGGAGACGGGTGCACCCCTACTATCTCTGGCAGGGGGAAACTGCGCACCTTACCTCGAGACCGGAGGTCACATTTAGTTGGCACTGTGGCTACAGTATGCTCCCGGGGTGAGCTCCCAGGAAGGAATCGCAAGCACGTGGTTTCCTTTGGAAAACCTCACTGCTCCTCAGAGGCATCTGTGGAGTGAGGCGTACCCTGGTGGTGTGGATTTTCAGGCGGCTTGGAAGCTGCAACGAAGTTGCTTTCCAAAGGGGCAAAGCCGGGCTCCTCCCGCATTCTCCCGTTTCCAACTTGACCACACAGCACATTTGAGCAGCACTCTCTGACTGACGACTGGAGACTTCCAGCCACACTGGGCCTTTCTATGGTCGCACTTCATTGGGCTCGGGGTGTTTGTTTGGCGCGCCACCGAGAGCATTATTACCCGCTTAATGACTCAGTCAGGCCTGCGTGACGTTGGATCGGCCCAATGCCTCACAATTCTACCGGTTTTTCGGTGTTTTCTCTCAGGCCGGGCCTACAGTGTACCTTGCGTCACAATAGAGAGTGACAGGTAAGAGTTGCCAGGAGGCACCTGAGGCTCAGGGCTTCTCTCAGTGCACCTCAGAGGGCCTCCCCAGAGGGCGAGCCAGGTTGAATGTAATGCTGGCAAAAATCCTTGCCCCGGGGCTGCCTAACACGTGTACACGGCCTGCTCCGCAAGCGAGAGTCCGTCCGTTGCCCTCCCCCATGCCCAGAAGGAGTTGACCCCAACAGCCTGTTCTGTGTTATGCTGCTCGGAAAACCAAAAGGGGACTCACAGTGCACACGCTCTCCCTCAGGAGGGCATTCATACGTGACTCTCCTAGGCCTACGGAAAGCCGCAGAGGAGTTTAAGCGCTCTGTCATCGAGTCAGGGCTCATGGAGATGGCTGCACACAAAGCTCTGCTGACAGGAAACACTCGTGCTTACCTCGAGGCTAGGGGTCGCGTGGACTTCGCACTTGAGCTAGGGCAAGCGTGGGATGAGCTCCTAGCAAGGCACTGGAGACCACCTGGATCCATAGGAGAAAACGCCCTTTCTCCCCGGAGGCACTCCTAAGGGTGACTGGAAGACGGGTAACAACACTGTCTTTCAGTCCGCCTCGAGGCCGCCACTATCTACCTTTCAAATGGGGGAAATACTGCCTTTTCCCAGGCTTCCCAACTACAAACGGGCTCACCCAGCACATACACCTATCTTCTCTGACAATCCAAGGGAGACCCTTGGAACGCAGTTCGGCCTTCTGCGATGAAACTTTTGGATGCAGTGTGTTCTGCACGTGGGGAAGGGCATAATCCTCCAAATGCCCTCAGTAGGCCTAGGTGACTCTGGATGCTCCAAGTGCCTAGCAATGCTCAGGGTAAATCTCTCTTTCGGGCGGGACCTAAAGGCCAGTTTCCGCATCACTTAGAGAGACGTCGAGCAGGAGCCCCCAAGCTGCACTGGAGCCCCGGTGGTTTCTTTCAGGGCAGCTTAGGTTTCCTCAATGTGGCCGACACGCCTGGAACAAAAGCCTGCCAGGAACCGCGTTCCTGAGGCCGCTTCCAAGCTCTGGAACGCTAGCCATAGAGAACACTTTAGCCCCCGGCCCTTCCAACTGCACAGTGAGGGCTGATGTTCCCAGAGCTGTGGATCCCTTGATTGTGCTCAGAAGGCTCTGGGTACACCGTGTACTTCCTTGGAAACAAGTGCCCACGCGAGAGTCTTGAGCGCTGTGAGGCATACTAAAGGTAAAGGCGTCCACTGACTAAGACTTCCTGGAGACGGGTGCACCCCTACTATCTCTGGCAGGGGGAAACTGCGCACCTTACCTCGAGACCGGAGGTCACATTTAGTTGGCACTTGGGCTACAGTATGCTCCCGGGGTGAGCTCCCAGGAAGGAATCGCAAGCACGTGGTTTCCTTTGGAAAACCTCACTGCTCCTCAGAGGCATCTGTGGAGTGAGGCGTACCCTGGTGGTGTGGATTTTCAGGCGGCTTGGAAGCTGCAACGAAGTTGCTTTCCAAAGGGGCAAAGCCGGGCTCCTCCCGCATTCTCCCGTTTCCAACTTGACCACACAGCACATTTGAGCAGCACTCTCTGACTGACGACTGGAGACTTCCAGCCACACTGGGCCTTTCTATGGTCGCACTTCATTGGGCTCGGGGTGTTTGTTTGGCGCGCCACCGAGAGCATTATTAGCCGCTTAATGACTCAGTCAGGCCTGCGTGACGTTGGATCGACCCAATGCCTCACAATTCTACCGGTTTTTCGGTGTTTTCTCTCAGGCCGGGCCTACAGTGTACCTTGCGTCACAATAGAGAGTGACAGGTAAGAGTTGCCAGGAGGCACCTGAGGCTCAGGGCTTCTCTCAGTGCACCTCAGAGGGCCTCCCCAGAGGGCGAGCCAGGTTGAATGTAATGCTGGCAAAAATCCTTGCCCCGGGGCTGCCTAACACGTGTACACGGCCTGCTCCGCAAGCGAGAGTCCGTCCGTTGCCCTCCCCCATGCCTAGAAGGAGTTGACCCCAACAGCCTGTTCTGTGTTATGCTGCTCGGAAAACCAAAAGGGGACTCACAGTGCACACGCTCTCCCTCAGGAGGGCATTCATACGTGACTCTCCTAGGCCTACGGAAAGCCGCAGAGGAGTTTAAGCGCTCTGTCATCGAGTCAGGGCTCATGGAGATGGCTGCACACAAAGCTCTGCTGACAGGAAACACTCGTGCTTACCTCGAGGCTAGGGGTCGCGTGGACTTCGCACTTGAGCTAGGGCAAGCGTGGGATGAGCTCCTAGCAAGGCACTGGAGACCACCTGGATCCATAGGAGAAAACGCCCTTTCTCCCCGGAGGCACTCCTAAGGGTGACTGGAAGACGGGTAACAACACTGTCTTTCAGTCCGCCTCGAGGCCGCCACTATCTACCTTTCAAATGGGGGAAATACTGCCTTTTCCCAGGCTTCCCAACTACAAACGGGCTCACCCAGCACATACACCTATCTTCTCTGACAATCCAAGGGAGACCCTTGGAACGCAGTTCGGCCTTCTGCGATGAAACTTTTGGATGCAGTGTGTTCTGCACGTGGGGAAGGGCATAATCCTCCAAATGCCCTCAGTAGGCCTAGGTGACTCTGGATGCTCCAAGTGCCTAGCAATGCTCAGGGTAAATCTCTCTTTCGGGCGGGACCTAAAGGCCAGTTTCCGCATCACTTAGAGAGACGTCGAGCAGGAGCCCCCAAGCTGCACTGGAGCCCCGGTGGTTTCTTTCAGGGCAGCTTAGGTTTCCTCAATGTGGCCGACACGCCTGGAACAAAAGCCTGCCAAGAACCGCGTTCCTGAGGCCGCTTCCAAGCTCTGGAACGCTAGCCATAGAGAACACATTAGCCCCCGGCCCTTCCAACTGCACAGTGAGGGCTGATGTTCCCAGAGCTGTGGATCCCTTGATTGTGCTCAGAAGGCTCTGGGTACACCGTGTACTTCCTTGGAAACAAGTGCCCACGCGAGAGTCTTGAGCGCTGTGAGGCATACTAAAGGTAAAGGCGTCCACTGACTAAGACTTCCTGGAGACGGGTGCACCCCTACTATCTCTGGCAGGGGGAAACTGCGCACCTTACCTCGAGACCGGAGGTCACATTTAGTTGGCACTTGGGCTACAGTATGCTCCCGGGGTGAGCTCCCAGGAAGGAATCGCAAGCACGTGGTTTCCTTTGGAAAACCTCACTGCTCCTCAGAGGCATCTGTGGAGTGAGGCGTACCCTGGTGGTGTGCATTTTCAGGCGGCTTGGAAGCTGCAACGAAGTTGCTTTCCAAAGGGGCAAAGCCGGGCTCCTCCCGCATTCTCCCGTTTCCAACTTGACCACACAGCACATTTGAGCAGCACTCTCTGACTGACGACTGGAGACTTCCAGCCACACTGGGCCTTTCTATGGTCGCACTTCATTGGGCTCGGGGTGTTTGTTTGGCGCGCCACCGAGAGCATTATTAGCCGCTTAATGACTCAGTCAGGCCTGCGTGACGTTGGATCGACCCAATGCCTCACAATTCTACCGGTTTTTCGGTGTTTTCTCTCAGGCCGGGCCTACAGTGTACCTTGCGTCACAATAGAGAGTGACAGGTAAGAGTTGCCAGGAGGCACCTGAGGCTCAGGGCTTCTCTCAGTGCACCTCAGAGGGCCTCCCCAGAGGGCGAGCCAGGTTGAATGTAATGCTGGCAAAAATCCTTGCCCCGGGGCTGCCTAACACGTGTACACGGCCTGCTCCGCAAGCGAGAGTCCGTCCGTTGCCCTCCCCCATGCCTAGAAGGAGTTGACCCCAACAGCCTGTTCTGTGTTATGCTGCTCGGAAAACCAAAAGGGGACTCACAGTGCACACGCTCTCCCTCAGGAGGGCATTCATACGTGACTCTCCTAGGCCTACGGAAAGCCGCAGAGGAGTTTAAGCGCTCTGTCATCGAGTCAGGGCTCATGGAGATGGCTGCACACAAAGCTCTGCTGACAGGAAACACTCGTGCTTACCTCGAGGCTAGGGGTCGCGTGGACTTCGCACTTGAGCTAGGGCAAGCGTGGGATGAGCTCCTAGCAAGGCACTGGAGACCACCTGGATCCATAGGAGAAAACGCCCTTTCTCCCCGGAGGCACTCCTAAGGGTGACTGGAAGACGGGTAACAACACTGTCTTTCAGTCCGCCTCGAGGCCGCCACTATCTACCTTTCAAATGGGGGAAATACTGCCTTTTCCCAGGCTTCCCAACTACAAACGGGCTCACCCAGCACATACACCTATCTTCTCTGACAATCCAAGGGAGACCCTTGGAACGCAGTTCGGCCTTCTGCGATGAAACTTTTGGATGCAGTGTGTTCTGCACGTGGGGAAGGGCATAATCCTCCAAATGCCCTCAGTAGGCCTAGGTGACTCTGGATGCTCCAAGTGCCTAGCAATGCTCAGGGTAAATCTCTCTTTCGGGCGGGACCTAAAGGCCAGTTTCCGCATCACTTAGAGAGACGTCGAGCAGGAGCCCCCAAGCTGCACTGGAGCCCCGGTGGTTTCTTTCAGGGCAGCTTAGGTTTCCTCAATGTGGCCGACACGCCTGGAACAAAAGCCTGCCAAGAACCGCGTTCCTGAGGCCGCTTCCAAGCTCTGGAACGCTAGCCATAGAGAACACATTAGCCCCCGGCCCTTCCAACTGCACAGTGAGGGCTGATGTTCCCAGAGCTGTGGATCCCTTGATTGTGCTCAGAAGGCTCTGGGTACACCGTGTACTTCCTTGGAAACAAGTGCCCACGCGAGAGTCTTGAGCGCTGTGAGGCATACTAAAGGTAAAGGCGTCCACTGACTAAGACTTCCTGGAGACGGGTGCACCCCTACTATCTCTGGCAGGGGGAAACTGCGCACCTTACCTCGAGACCGGAGGTCACATTTAGTTGGCACTTGGGCTACAGTATGCTCCCGGGGTGAGCTCCCAGGAAGGAATCGCAAGCACGTGGTTTCCTTTGGAAAACCTCACTGCTCCTCAGAGGCATCTGTGGAGTGAGGCGTACCCTGGTGGTGTGGATTTTCAGGCGGCTTGGAAGCTGCAACGAAGTTGCTTTCCAAAGGGGCAAAGCCGGGCTCCTCCCGCATTCTCCCGTTTCCAACTTGACCACACAGCACATTTGAGCAGCACTCTCTGACTGACGACTGGAGACTTCCAGCCACACTGGGCCTTTCTATGGTCGCACTTCATTGGGCTCGGGGTGTTTGTTTGGCGCGCCACCGAGAGCATTATTAGCCGCTTAATGACTCAGTCAGGCCTGCGTGACGTTGGATCGACCCAATGCCTCACAATTCTACCGGTTTTTCGGTGTTTTCTCTCAGGCCGGGCCTACAGTGTACCTTGCGTCACAATAGAGAGTGACAGGTAAGAGTTGCCAGGAGGCACCTGAGGCTCAGGGCTTCTCTCAGTGCACCTCAGAGGGCCTCCCCAGAGGGCGAGCCAGGTTGAATGTAATGCTGGCAAAAATCCTTGCCCCGGGGCTGCCTAACACGTGTACACGGCCTGCTCCGCAAGCGAGAGTCCGTCCGTTGCCCTCCCCCATGCCTAGAAGGAGTTGACCCCAACAGCCTGTTCTGTGTTATGCTGCTCGGAAAACCAAAAGGGGACTCACAGTGCACACGCTCTCCCTCAGGAGGGCATTCATACGTGACTCTCCTAGGCCTACGGAAAGCCGCAGAGGAGTTTAAGCGCTCTGTCATCGAGTCAGGGCTCATGGAGATGGCTGCACACAAAGCTCTGCTGACAGGAAACACTCGTGCTTACCTCGAGGCTAGGGGTCGCGTGGACTTCGCACTTGAGCTAGGGCAAGCGTGGGATGAGCTCCTAGCAAGGCACTGGAGACCACCTGGATCCATAGGAGAAAACGCCCTTTCTCCCCGGAGGCACTCCTAAGGGTGACTGGAAGACGGGTAACAACACTGTCTTTCAGTCCGCCTCGAGGCCGCCACTATCTACCTTTCAAATGGGGGAAATACTGCCTTTTCCCAGGCTTCCCAACTACAAACGGGCTCACCCAGCACATACACCTATCTTCTCTGACAATCCAAGGGAGACCCTTGGAACGCAGTTCGGCCTTCTGCGATGAAACTTTTGGATGCAGTGTGTTCTGCACGTGGGGAAGGGCATAATCCTCCAAATGCCCTCAGTAGGCCTAGGTGACTCTGGATGCTCCAAGTGCCTAGCAATGCTCAGGGTAAATCTCTCTTTCGGGCGGGACCTAAAGGCCAGTTTCCGCATCACTTAGAGAGACGTCGAGCAGGAGCCCCCAAGCTGCACTGGAGCCCCGGTGGTTTCTTTCAGGGCAGCTTAGGTTTCCTCAATGTGGCCGACACGCCTGGAACAAAAGCCTGCCAAGAACCGCGTTCCTGAGGCCGCTTCCAAGCTCTGGAACGCTAGCCATAGAGAACACATTAGCCCCCGGCCCTTCCAACTGCACAGTGAGGGCTGATGTTCCCAGAGCTGTGGATCCCTTGATTGTGCTCAGAAGGCTCTGGGTACACCGTGTACTTCCTTGGAAACAAGTGCCCACGCGAGAGTCTTGAGCGCTGTGAGGCATACTAAAGGTAAAGGCGTCCACTGACTAAGACTTCCTGGAGACGGGTGCACCCCTACTATCTCTGGCAGGGGGAAACTGCGCACCTTACCTCGAGACCGGAGGTCACATTTAGTTGGCACTGTGGCTACAGTATGCTCCCGGGGTGAGCTCCCAGGAAGGAATCGCAAGCACGTGGTTTCCTTTGGAAAACCTCACTGCTCCTCAGAGGCATCTGTGGAGTGAGGCGTACCCTGGTGGTGTGGATTTTCAGGCGGCTTGGAAGCTGCAACGAAGTTGCTTTCCAAAGGGGCAAAGCCGGGCTCCTCCCGCATTCTCCCGTTTCCAACTTGACCACACAGCACATTTGAGCAGCACTCTCTGACTGACGACTGGAGACTTCCAGCCACACTGGGCCTTTCTATGGTCGCACTTCATTGGGCTCGGGGTGTTTGTTTGGCGCGCCACCGAGAGCATTATTAGCCGCTTAATGACTCAGTCAGGCCTGCGTGACGTTGGATCGGCCCAATGCCTCACAATTTTACCGGTTTTTCGGTGTTTTCTCTCAGGCCGGGCCTACAGTGTACCTTGCGTCACAATAGAGAGTGACAGGTAAGAGTTGCCAGGAGGCACCTGAGGCTCAGGGCTTCTCTCAGTGCACCTCAGAGGGCCTCCCCAGAGGGCGAGCCAGGTTGAATGTAATGCTGGCAAAAATCCTTGCCCCGGGGCTGCCTAACACGTGTACACGGCCTGCTCCGCAAGCGAGAGTCCGTCCGTTGCCCTCCCCCATGCCTAGAAGGAGTTGACCCCAACAGCCTGTTCTGTGTTATGCTGCTCGGAAAACCAAAAGGGGACTCACAGTGCACACGCTCTCCCTCAGGAGGGCATTCATACGTGACTCTCCTAGGCCTACGGAAAGCCGCAGAGGAGTTTAAGCGCTCTGTCATCGAGTCAGGGCTCATGGAGATGGCTGCACACAAAGCTCTGCTGACAGGAAACACTCGTGCTTACCTCGAGGCTAGGGGTCGCGTGGACTTCGCACTTGAGCTAGGGCAAGCGTGGGATGAGCTCCTAGCAAGGCACTGGAGACCACCTGGATCCATAGGAGAAAACGCCCTTTCTCCCCGGAGGCACTCCTAAGGGTGACTGGAAGACGGGTAACAACACTGTCTTTCAGTCCGCCTCGAGGCCGCCACTATCTACCTTTCAAATGGGGGAAATACTGCCTTTTCCCAGGCTTCCCAACTACAAACGGGCTCACCCAGCACATACACCTATCTTCTCTGACAATCCAAGGGAGACCCTTGGAACGCAGTTCGGCCTTCTGCGATGAAACTTTTGGATGCAGTGTGTTCTGCACGTGGGGAAGGGCATAATCCTCCAAATGCCCTCAGTAGGCCTAGGTGACTCTGGATGCTCCAAGTGCCTAGCAATGCTCAGGGTAAATCTCTCTTTCGGGCGGGACCTAAAGGCCAGTTTCCGCATCACTTAGAGAGACGTCGAGCAGGAGCCCCCAAGCTGCACTGGAGCCCCGGTGGTTTCTTTCAGGGCAGCTTAGGTTTCCTCAATGTGGCCGACACGCCTGGAACAAAAGCCTGCCAGGAACCGCGTTCCTGAGGCCGCTTCCAAGCTCTGGAACGCTAGCCATAGAGAACACTTTAGCCCCCGGCCCTTCCAACTGCACAGTGAGGGCTGATGTTCCCAGAGCTGTGGATCCCTTGATTGTGCTCAGAAGGCTCTGGGTACACCGTGTACTTCCTTGGAAACAAGTGCCCACGCGAGAGTCTTGAGCGCTGTGAGGCATACTAAAGGTAAAGGCGTCCACTGACTAAGACTTCCTGGAGACGGGTGCACCCCTACTATCTCTGGCAGGGGGAAACTGCGCACCTTACCTCGAGACCGGAGGTCACATTTAGTTGGCACTTGGGCTACAGTATGCTCCCGGGGTGAGCTCCCAGGAAGGAATCGCAAGCACGTGGTTTCCTTTGGAAAACCTCACTGCTCCTCAGAGGCATCTGTGGAGTGAGGCGTACCCTGGTGGTGTGGATTTTCAGGCGGCTTGGAAGCTGCAACGAAGTTGCTTTCCAAAGGGGCAAAGCCGGGCTCCTCCCGCATTCTCCCGTTTCCAACTTGACCACACAGCACATTTGAGCAGCACTCTCTGACTGACGACTGGAGACTTCCAGCCACACTGGGCCTTTCTATGGTCGCACTTCATTGGGCTCGGGGTGTTTGTTTGGCGCGCCACCGAGAGCATTATTAGCCGCTTAATGACTCAGTCAGGCCTGCGTGACGTTGGATCGACCCAATGCCTCACAATTCTACCGGTTTTTCGGTGTTTTCTCTCAGGCCGGGCCTACAGTGTACCTTGCGTCACAATAGAGAGTGACAGGTAAGAGTTGCCAGGAGGCACCTGAGGCTCAGGGCTTCTCTCAGTGCACCTCAGAGGGCCTCCCCAGAGGGCGAGCCAGGTTGAATGTAATGCTGGCAAAAATCCTTGCCCCGGGGCTGCCTAACACGTGTACACGGCCTGCTCCGCAAGCGAGAGTCCGTCCGTTGCCCTCCCCCATGCCTAGAAGGAGTTGACCCCAACAGCCTGTTCTGTGTTATGCTGCTCGGAAAACCAAAAGGGGACTCACAGTGCACACGCTCTCCCTCAGGAGGGCATTCATACGTGACTCTCCTAGGCCTACGGAAAGCCGCAGAGGAGTTTAAGCGCTCTGTCATCGAGTCAGGGCTCATGGAGATGGCTGCACACAAAGCTCTGCTGACAGGAAACACTCGTGCTTACCTCGAGGCTAGGGGTCGCGTGGACTTCGCACTTGAGCTAGGGCAAGCGTGGGATGAGCTCCTAGCAAGGCACTGGAGACCACCTGGATCCATAGGAGAAAACGCCCTTTCTCCCCGGAGGCACTCCTAAGGGTGACTGGAAGACGGGTAACAACACTGTCTTTCAGTCCGCCTCGAGGCCGCCACTATCTACCTTTCAAATGGGGGAAATACTGCCTTTTCCCAGGCTTCCCAACTACAAACGGGCTCACCCAGCACATACACCTATCTTCTCTGACAATCCAAGGGAGACCCTTGGAACGCAGTTCGGCCTTCTGCGATGAAACTTTTGGATGCAGTGTGTTCTGCACGTGGGGAAGGGCATAATCCTCCAAATGCCCTCAGTAGGCCTAGGTGACTCTGGATGCTCCAAGTGCCTAGCAATGCTCAGGGTAAATCTCTCTTTCGGGCGGGACCTAAAGGCCAGTTTCCGCATCACTTAGAGAGACGTCGAGCAGGAGCCCCCAAGCTGCACTGGAGCCCCGGTGGTTTCTTTCAGGGCAGCTTAGGTTTCCTCAATGTGGCCGACACGCCTGGAACAAAAGCCTGCCAGGAACCGCGTTCCTGAGGCCGCTTCCAAGCTCTGGAACGCTAGCCATAGAGAACACTTTAGCCCCCGGCCCTTCCAACTGCACAGTGAGGGCTGATGTTCCCAGAGCTGTGGATCCCTTGATTGTGCTCAGAAGGCTCTGGGTACACCGTGTACTTCCTTGGAAACAAGTGCCCACGCGAGAGTCTTGAGCGCTGTGAGGCATACTAAAGGTAAAGGCGTCCACTGACTAAGACTTCCTGGAGACGGGTGCACCCCTACTATCTCTGGCAGGGGGAAACTGCGCACCTTACCTCGAGACCGGAGGTCACATTTAGTTGGCACTTTGGCTACAGTATGCTCCCGGGGTGAGCTCCCAGGAAGGAATCGCAAGCACGTGGTTTCCTTTGGAAAACCTCACTGCTCCTCAGAGGCATCTGTGGAGTGAGGCGTACCCTGGTGGTGTGGATTTTCAGGCGGCTTGGAAGCTGCAACGAAGTTGCTTTCCAAAGGGGCAAAGCCGGGCTCCTCCCGCATTCTCCCGTTTCCAACTTGACCACACAGCACATTTGAGCAGCACTCTCTGACTGACGACTGGAGACTTCCAGCCACACTGGGCCTTTCTATGGTCGCACTTCATTGGGCTCGGGGTGTTTGTTTGGCGCGCCACCGAGAGCATTATTAGCCGCTTAATGACTCAGTCAGGCCTGCGTGACGTTGGATCGACCCAATGCCTCACAATTCTACCGGTTTTTCGGTGTTTTCTCTCAGGCCGGGCCTACAGTGTACCTTGCGTCACAATAGAGAGTGACAGGTAAGAGTTGCCAGGAGGCACCTGAGGCTCAGGGCTTCTCTCAGTGCACCTCAGAGGGCCTCCCCAGAGGGCGAGCCAGGTTGAATGTAATGCTGGCAAAAATCCTTGCCCCGGGGCTGCCTAACACGTGTACACGGCCTGCTCCGCAAGCGAGAGTCCGTCCGTTGCCCTCCCCCATGCCTAGAAGGAGTTGACCCCAACAGCCTGTTCTGTGTTATGCTGCTCGGAAAACCAAAAGGGGACTCACAGTGCACACGCTCTCCCTCAGGAGGGCATTCATACGTGACTCTCCTAGGCCTACGGAAAGCCGCAGAGGAGTTTAAGCGCTCTGTCATCGAGTCAGGGCTCATGGAGATGGCTGCACACAAAGCTCTGCTGACAGGAAACACTCGTGCTTACCTCGAGGCTAGGGGTCGCGTGGACTTCGCACTTGAGCTAGGGCAAGCGTGGGATGAGCTCCTAGCAAGGCACTGGAGACCACCTGGATCCATAGGAGAAAACGCCCTTTCTCCCCGGAGGCACTCCTAAGGGTGACTGGAAGACGGGTAACAACACTGTCTTTCAGTCCGCCTCGAGGCCGCCACTATCTACCTTTCAAATGGGGGAAATACTGCCTTTTCCCAGGCTTCCCAACTACAAACGGGCTCACCCAGCACATACACCTATCTTCTCTGACAATCCAAGGGAGACCCTTGGAACGCAGTTCGGCCTTCTGCGATGAAACTTTTGGATGCAGTGTGTTCTGCACGTGGGGAAGGGCATAATCCTCCAAATGCCCTCAGTAGGCCTAGGTGACTCTGGATGCTCCAAGTGCCTAGCAATGCTCAGGGTAAATCTCTCTTTCGGGCGGGACCTAAAGGCCAGTTTCCGCATCACTTAGAGAGACGTCGAGCAGGAGCCCCCAAGCTGCACTGGAGCCCCGGTGGTTTCTTTCAGGGCAGCTTAGGTTTCCTCAATGTGGCCGACACGCCTGGAACAAAAGCCTGCCAAGAACCGCGTTCCTGAGGCCGCTTCCAAGCTCTGGAACGCTAGCCATAGAGAACACATTAGCCCCCGGCCCTTCCAACTGCACAGTGAGGGCTGATGTTCCCAGAGCTGTGGATCCCTTGATTGTGCTCAGAAGGCTCTGGGTACACCGTGTACTTCCTTGGAAACAAGTGCCCACGCGAGAGTCTTGAGCGCTGTGAGGCATACTAAAGGTAAAGGCGTCCACTGACTAAGACTTCCTGGAGACGGGTGCACCCCTACTATCTCTGGCAGGGGGAAACTGCGCACCTTACCTCGAGACCGGAGGTCACATTTAGTTGGCACTTTGGCTACAGTATGCTCCCGGGGTGAGCTCCCAGGAAGGAATCGCAAGCACGTGGTTTCCTTTGGAAAACCTCACTGCTCCTCAGAGGCATCTGTGGAGTGAGGCGTACCCTGGTGGTGTGGATTTTCAGGCGGCTTGGAAGCTGCAACGAAGTTGCTTTCCAAAGGGGCAAAGCCGGGCTCCTCCCGCATTCTCCCGTTTCCAACTTGACCACACAGCACATTTGAGCAGCACTCTCTGACTGACGACTGGAGACTTCCAGCCACACTGGGCCTTTCTATGGTCGCACTTCATTGGGCTCGGGGTGTTTGTTTGGCGCGCCACCGAGAGCATTATTAGCCGCTTAATGACTCAGTCAGGCCTGCGTGACGTTGGATCGACCCAATGCCTCACAATTCTACCGGTTTTTCTGTGTTTTCTCTCAGGCCGGGCCTACAGTGTACCTTGCGTCACAATAGAGAGTGACAGGTAAGAGTTGCCAGGAGGCACCTGAGGCTCAGGGCTTCTCTCAGTGCACCTCAGAGGGCCTCCCCAGAGGGCGAGCCAGGTTGAATGTAATGCTGGCAAAAATCCTTGCCCCGGGGCTGCCTAACACGTGTACACGGCCTGCTCCGCAAGCGAGAGTCCGTCCGTTGCCCTCCCCCATGCCTAGAAGGAGTTGACCCCAACAGCCTGTTCTGTGTTATGCTGCTCGGAAAACCAAAAGGGGACTCACAGTGCACACGCTCTCCCTCAGGAGGGCATTCATACGTGACTCTCCTAGGCCTACGGAAAGCCGCAGAGGAGTTTAAGCGCTCTGTCATCGAGTCAGGGCTCATGGAGATGGCTGCACACAAAGCTCTGCTGACAGGAAACACTCGTGCTTACCTCGAGGCTAGGGGTCGCGTGGACTTCGCACTTGAGCTAGGGCAAGCGTGGGATGAGCTCCTAGCAAGGCACTGGAGACCACCTGGATCCATAGGAGAAAACGCCCTTTCTCCCCGGAGGCACTCCTAAGGGTGACTGGAAGACGGGTAACAACACTGTCTTTCAGTCCGCCTCGAGGCCGCCACTATCTACCTTTCAAATGGGGGAAATACTGCCTTTTCCCAGGCTTCCCAACTACAAACGGGCTCACCCAGCACATACACCTATCTTCTCTGACAATCCAAGGGAGACCCTTGGAACGCAGTTCGGCCTTCTGCGATGAAACTTTTGGATGCAGTGTGTTCTGCACGTGGGGAAGGGCATAATCCTCCAAATGCCCTCAGTAGGCCTAGGTGACTCTGGATGCTCCAAGTGCCTAGCAATGCTCAGGGTAAATCTCTCTTTCGGGCGGGACCTAAAGGCCAGTTTCCGCATCACTTAGAGAGACGTCGAGCAGGAGCCCCCAAGCTGCACTGGAGCCCCGGTGGTTTCTTTCAGGGCAGCTTAGGTTTCCTCAATGTGGCCGACACGCCTGGAACAAAAGCCTGCCAAGAACCGCGTTCCTGAGGCCGCTTCCAAGCTCTGGAACGCTAGCCATAGAGAACACATTAGCCCCCGGCCCTTCCAACTGCACAGTGAGGGCTGATGTTCCCAGAGCTGTGGATCCCTTGATTGTGCTCAGAAGGCTCTGGGTACACCGTGTACTTCCTTGGAAACAAGTGCCCACGCGAGAGTCTTGAGCGCTGTGAGGCATACTAAAGGTAAAGGCGTCCACTGACTAAGACTTCCTGGAGACGGGTGCACCCCTACTATCTCTGGCAGGGGGAAACTGCGCACCTTACCTCGAGACCGGAGGTCACATTTAGTTGGCACTGTGGCTACAGTATGCTCCCGGGGTGAGCTCCCAGGAAGGAATCGCAAGCACGTGGTTTCCTTTGGAAAACCTCACTGCTCCTCAGAGGCATCTGTGGAGTGAGGCGTACCCTGGTGGTGTGGATTTTCAGGCGGCTTGGAAGCTGCAACGAAGTTGCTTTCCAAAGGGGCAAAGCCGGGCTCCTCCCGCATTCTCCCGTTTCCAACTTGACCACACAGCACATTTGAGCAGCACTCTCTGACTGACGACTGGAGACTTCCAGCCACACTGGGCCTTTCTATGGTCGCACTTCATTGGGCTCGGGGTGTTTGTTTGGCGCGCCACCGAGAGCATTATTAGCCGCTTAATGACTCAGTCAGGCCTGCGTGACGTTGGATCGACCCAATGCCTCACAATTCTACCGGTTTTTCGGTGTTTTCTCTCAGGCCGGGCCTACAGTGTACCTTGCGTCACAATAGAGAGTGACAGGTAAGAGTTGCCAGGAGGCACCTGAGGCTCAGGGCTTCTCTCAGTGCACCTCAGAGGGCCTCCCCAGAGGGCGAGCCAGGTTGAATGTAATGCTGGCAAAAATCCTTGCCCCGGGGCTGCCTAACACGTGTACACGGCCTGCTCCGCAAGCGAGAGTCCGTCCGTTGCCCTCCCCCATGCCTAGAAGGAGTTGACCCCAACAGCCTGTTCTGTGTTATGCTGCTCGGAAAACCAAAAGGGGACTCACAGTGCACACGCTCTCCCTCAGGAGGGCATTCATACGTGACTCTCCTAGGCCTACGGAAAGCCGCAGAGGAGTTTAAGCGCTCTGTCATCGAGTCAGGGCTCATGGAGATGGCTGCACACAAAGCTCTGCTGACAGGAAACACTCGTGCTTACCTCGAGGCTAGGGGTCGCGTGGACTTCGCACTTGAGCTAGGGCAAGCGTGGGATGAGCTCCTAGCAAGGCACTGGAGACCACCTGGATCCATAGGAGAAAACGCCCTTTCTCCCCGGAGGCACTCCTAAGGGTGACTGGAAGACGGGTAACAACACTGTCTTTCAGTCCGCCTCGAGGCCGCCACTATCTACCTTTCAAATGGGGGAAATACTGCCTTTTCCCAGGCTTCCCAACTACAAACGGGCTCACCCAGCACATACACCTATCTTCTCTGACAATCTAAGGGAGACCCTTGGAACGCAGTTCGGCCTTCTGCGATGAAACTTTTGGATGCAGTGTGTTCTGCACGTGGGGAAGGGCATAATCCTCCAAATGCCCTCAGTAGGCCTAGGTGACTCTGGATGCTCCAAGTGCCTAGCAATGCTCAGGGTAAATCTCTCTTTCGGGCGGGACCTAAAGGCCAGTTTCCGCATCACTTAGAGAGACGTCGAGCAGGAGCCCCCAAGCTGCACTGGAGCCCCGGTGGTTTCTTTCAGGGCAGCTTAGGTTTCCTCAATGTGGCCGACACGCCTGGAACAAAAGCCTGCCAGGAACCGCGTTCCTGAGGCCGCTTCCAAGCTCTGGAACGCTAGCCATAGAGAACACTTTAGCCCCCGGCCCTTCCAACTGCACAGTGAGGGCTGATGTTCCCAGAGCTGTGGATCCCTTGATTGTGCTCAGAAGGCTCTGGGTACACCGTGTACTTCCTTGGAAACAAGTGCCCACGCGAGAGTCTTGAGCGCTGTGAGGCATACTAAAGGTAAAGGCGTCCACTGACTAAGACTTCCTGGAGACGGGTGCACCCCTACTATCTCTGGCAGGGGGAAACTGCGCACCTTACCTCGAGACCGGAGGTCACATTTAGTTGGCACTTTGGCTACAGTATGCTCCCGGGGTGAGCTCCCAGGAAGGAATCGCAAGCACGTGGTTTCCTTTGGAAAACCTCACTGCTCCTCAGAGGCATCTGTGGAGTGAGGCGTACCCTGGTGGTGTGGATTTTCAGGCGGCTTGGAAGCTGCAACGAAGTTGCTTTCCAAAGGGGCAAAGCCGGGCTCCTCCCGCATTCTCCCGTTTCCAACTTGACCACACAGCACATTTGAGCAGCACTCTCTGACTGACGACTGGAGACTTCCAGCCACACTGGGCCTTTCTATGGTCGCACTTCATTGGGCTCGGGGTGTTTGTTTGGCGCGCCACCGAGAGCATTATTAGCCGCTTAATGACTCAGTCAGGCCTGCGTGACGTTGGATCGACCCAATGCCTCACAATTCTACCGGTTTTTCGGTGTTTTCTCTCAGGCCGGGCCTACAGTGTACCTTGCGTCACAATAGAGAGTGACAGGTAAGAGTTGCCAGGAGGCACCTGAGGCTCAGGGCTTCTCTCAGTGCACCTCAGAGGGCCTCCCCAGAGGGCGAGCCAGGTTGAATGTAATGCTGGCAAAAATCCTTGCCCCGGGGCTGCCTAACACGTGTACACGGCCTGCTCCGCAAGCGAGAGTCCGTCCGTTGCCCTCCCCCATGCCTAGAAGGAGTTGACCCCAACAGCCTGTTCTGTGTTATGCTGCTCGGAAAACCAAAAGGGGACTCACAGTGCACACGCTCTCCCTCAGGAGGGCATTCATACGTGACTCTCCTAGGCCTACGGAAAGCCGCAGAGGAGTTTAAGCGCTCTGTCATCGAGTCAGGGCTCATGGAGATGGCTGCACACAAAGCTCTGCTGACAGGAAACACTCGTGCTTACCTCGAGGCTAGGGGTCGCGTGGACTTCGCACTTGAGCTAGGGCAAGCGTGGGATGAGCTCCTAGCAAGGCACTGGAGACCACCTGGATCCATAGGAGAAAACGCCCTTTCTCCCCGGAGGCACTCCTAAGGGTGACTGGAAGACGGGTAACAACACTGTCTTTCAGTCCGCCTCGAGGCCGCCACTATCTACCTTTCAAATGGGGGAAATACTGCCTTTTCCCAGGCTTCCCAACTACAAACGGGCTCACCCAGCACATACACCTATCTTCTCTGACAATCCAAGGGAGACCCTTGGAACGCAGTTCGGCCTTCTGCGATGAAACTTTTGGATGCAGTGTGTTCTGCACGTGGGGAAGGGCATAATCCTCCAAATGCCCTCAGTAGGCCTAGGTGACTCTGGATGCTCCAAGTGCCTAGCAATGCTCAGGGTAAATCTCTCTTTCGGGCGGGACCTAAAGGCCAGTTTCCGCATCACTTAGAGAGACGTCGAGCAGGAGCCCCCAAGCTGCACTGGAGCCCCGGTGGTTTCTTTCAGGGCAGCTTAGGTTTCCTCAATGTGGCCGACACGCCTGGAACAAAAGCCTGCCAGGAACCGCGTTCCTGAGGCCGCTTCCAAGCTCTGGAACGCTAGCCATAGAGAACACTTTAGCCCCCGGCCCTTCCAACTGCACAGTGAGGGCTGATGTTCCCAGAGCTGTGGATCCCTTGATTGTGCTCAGAAGGCTCTGGGTACACCGTGTACTTCCTTGGAAACAAGTGCCCACGCGAGAGTCTTGAGCGCTGTGAGGCATACTAAAGGTAAAGGCGTCCACTGACTAAGACTTCCTGGAGACGGGTGCACCCCTACTATCTCTGGCAGGGGGAAACTGCGCACCTTACCTCGAGACCGGAGGTCACATTTAGTTGGCACTGTGGCTACAGTATGCTCCCGGGGTGAGCTCCCAGGAAGGAATCGCAAGCACGTGGTTTCCTTTGGAAAACCTCACTGCTCCTCAGAGGCATCTGTGGAGTGAGGCGTACCCTGGTGGTGTGGATTTTCAGGCGGCTTGGAAGCTGCAACGAAGTTGCTTTCCAAAGGGGCAAAGCCGGGCTCCTCCCGCATTCTCCCGTTTCCAACTTGACCACACAGCACATTTGAGCAGCACTCTCTGACTGACGACTGGAGACTTCCAGCCACACTGGGCCTTTCTATGGTCGCACTTCATTGGGCTCGGGGTGTTTGTTTGGCGCGCCACCGAGAGCATTATTAGCCGCTTAATGACTCAGTCAGGCCTGCGTGACGTTGGATCGACCCAATGCCTCACAATTCTACCGGTTTTTCGGTGTTTTCTCTCAGGCCGGGCCTACAGTGTACCTTGCGTCACAATAGAGAGTGACAGGTAAGAGTTGCCAGGAGGCACCTGAGGCTCAGGGCTTCTCTCAGTGCACCTCAGAGGGCCTCCCCAGAGGGCGAGCCAGGTTGAATGTAATGCTGGCAAAAATCCTTGCCCCGGGGCTGCCTAACACGTGTACACGGCCTGCTCCGCAAGCGAGAGTCCGTCCGTTGCCCTCCCCCATGCCTAGAAGGAGTTGACCCCAACAGCCTGTTCTGTGTTATGCTGCTCGGAAAACCAAAAGGGGACTCACAGTGCACACGCTCTCCCTCAGGAGGGCATTCATACGTGACTCTCCTAGGCCTACGGAAAGCCGCAGAGGAGTTTAAGCGCTCTGTCATCGAGTCAGGGCTCATGGAGATGGCTGCACACAAAGCTCTGCTGACAGGAAACACTCGTGCTTACCTCGAGGCTAGGGGTCGCGTGGACTTCGCACTTGAGCTAGGGCAAGCGTGGGATGAGCTCCTAGCAAGGCACTGGAGACCACCTGGATCCATAGGAGAAAACGCCCTTTCTCCCCGGAGGCACTCCTAAGGGTGACTGGAAGACGGGTAACAACACTGTCTTTCAGTCCGCCTCGAGGCCGCCACTATCTACCTTTCAAATGGGGGAAATACTGCCTTTTCCCAGGCTTCCCAACTACAAACGGGCTCACCCAGCACATACACCTATCTTCTCTGACAATCCAAGGGAGACCCTTGGAACGCAGTTCGGCCTTCTGCGATGAAACTTTTGGATGCAGTGTGTTCTGCACGTGGGGAAGGGCATAATCCTCCAAATGCCCTCAGTAGGCCTAGGTGACTCTGGATGCTCCAAGTGCCTAGCAATGCTCAGGGTAAATCTCTCTTTCGGGCGGGACCTAAAGGCCAGTTTCCGCATCACTTAGAGAGACGTCGAGCAGGAGCCCCCAAGCTGCACTGGAGCCCCGGTGGTTTCTTTCAGGGCAGCTTAGGTTTCCTCAATGTGGCCGACACGCCTGGAACAAAAGCCTGCCAGGAACCGCGTTCCTGAGGCCGCTTCCAAGCTCTGGAACGCTAGCCATAGAGAACACTTTAGCCCCCGGCCCTTCCAACTGCACAGTGAGGGCTGATGTTCCCAGAGCTGTGGATCCCTTGATTGTGCTCAGAAGGCTCTGGGTACACCGTGTACTTCCTTGGAAACAAGTGCCCACGCGAGAGTCTTGAGCGCTGTGAGGCATACTAAAGGTAAAGGCGTCCACTGACTAAGACTTCCTGGAGACGGGTGCACCCCTACTATCTCTGGCAGGGGGAAACTGCGCACCTTACCTCGAGACCGGAGGTCACATTTAGTTGGCACTTTGGCTACAGTATGCTCCCGGGGTGAGCTCCCAGGAAGGAATCGCAAGCACGTGGTTTCCTTTGGAAAACCTCACTGCTCCTCAGAGGCATCTGTGGAGTGAGGCGTACCCTGGTGGTGTGGATTTTCAGGCGGCTTGGAAGCTGCAACGAAGTTGCTTTCCAAAGGGGCAAAGCCGGGCTCCTCCCGCATTCTCCCGTTTCCAACTTGACCACACAGCACATTTGAGCAGCACTCTCTGACTGACGACTGGAGACTTCCAGCCACACTGGGCCTTTCTATGGTCGCACTTCATTGGGCTCGGGGTGTTTGTTTGGCGCGCCACCGAGAGCATTATTAGCCGCTTAATGACTCAGTCAGGCCTGCGTGACGTTGGATCGACCCAATGCCTCACAATTCTACCGGTTTTTCGGTGTTTTCTCTCAGGCCGGGCCTACAGTGTACCTTGCGTCACAATAGAGAGTGACAGGTAAGAGTTGCCAGGAGGCACCTGAGGCTCAGGGCTTCTCTCAGTGCACCTCAGAGGGCCTCCCCAGAGGGCGAGCCAGGTTGAATGTAATGCTGGCAAAAATCCTTGCCCCGGGGCTGCCTAACACGTGTACACGGCCTGCTCCGCAAGCGAGAGTCCGTCCGTTGCCCTCCCCCATGCCTAGAAGGAGTTGACCCCAACAGCCTGTTCTGTGTTATGCTGCTCGGAAAACCAAAAGGGGACTCACAGTGCACACGCTCTCCCTCAGGAGGGCATTCATACGTGACTCTCCTAGGCCTACGGAAAGCCGCAGAGGAGTTTAAGCGCTCTGTCATCGAGTCAGGGCTCATGGAGATGGCTGCACACAAAGCTCTGCTGACAGGAAACACTCGTGCTTACCTCGAGGCTAGGGGTCGCGTGGACTTCGCACTTGAGCTAGGGCAAGCGTGGGATGAGCTCCTAGCAAGGCACTGGAGACCACCTGGATCCATAGGAGAAAACGCCCTTTCTCCCCGGAGGCACTCCTAAGGGTGACTGGAAGACGGGTAACAACACTGTCTTTCAGTCCGCCTCGAGGCCGCCACTATCTACCTTTCAAATGGGGGAAATACTGCCTTTTCCCAGGCTTCCCAACTACAAACGGGCTCACCCAGCACATACACCTATCTTCTCTGACAATCCAAGGGAGACCCTTGGAACGCAGTTCGGCCTTCTGCGATGAAACTTTTGGATGCAGTGTGTTCTGCACGTGGGGAAGGGCATAATCCTCCAAATGCCCTCAGTAGGCCTAGGTGACTCTGGATGCTCCAAGTGCCTAGCAATGCTCAGGGTAAATCTCTCTTTCGGGCGGGACCTAAAGGCCAGTTTCCGCATCACTTAGAGAGACGTCGAGCAGGAGCCCCCAAGCTGCACTGGAGCCCCGGTGGTTTCTTTCAGGGCAGCTTAGGTTTCCTCAATGTGGCCGACACGCCTGGAACAAAAGCCTGCCAAGAACCGCGTTCCTGAGGCCGCTTCCAAGCTCTGGAACGCTAGCCATAGAGAACACATTAGCCCCCGGCCCTTCCAACTGCACAGTGAGGGCTGATGTTCCCAGAGCTGTGGATCCCTTGATTGTGCTCAGAAGGCTCTGGGTACACCGTGTACTTCCTTGGAAACAAGTGCCCACGCGAGAGTCTTGAGCGCTGTGAGGCATACTAAAGGTAAAGGCGTCCACTGACTAAGACTTCCTGGAGACGGGTGCACCCCTACTATCTCTGGCAGGGGGAAACTGCGCACCTTACCTCGAGACCGGAGGTCACATTTAGTTGGCACTGTGGCTACAGTATGCTCCCGGGGTGAGCTCCCAGGAAGGAATCGCAAGCACGTGGTTTCCTTTGGAAAACCTCACTGCTCCTCAGAGGCATCTGTGGAGTGAGGCGTACCCTGGTGGTGTGGATTTTCAGGCGGCTTGGAAGCTGCAACGAAGTTGCTTTCCAAAGGGGCAAAGCCGGGCTCCTCCCGCATTCTCCCGTTTCCAACTTGACCACACAGCACATTTGAGCAGCACTCTCTGACTGACGACTGGAGACTTCCAGCCACACTGGGCCTTTCTATGGTCGCACTTCATTGGGCTCGGGGTGTTTGTTTGGCGCGCCACCGAGAGCATTATTAGCCGCTTAATGACTCAGTCAGGCCTGCGTGACGTTGGATCGACCCAATGCCTCACAATTCTACCGGTTTTTCGGTGTTTTCTCTCAGGCCGGGCCTACAGTGTACCTTGCGTCACAATAGAGAGTGACAGGTAAGAGTTGCCAGGAGGCACCTGAGGCTCAGGGCTTCTCTCAGTGCACCTCAGAGGGCCTCCCCAGAGGGCGAGCCAGGTTGAATGTAATGCTGGCAAAAATCCTTGCCCCGGGGCTGCCTAACACGTGTACACGGCCTGCTCCGCAAGCGAGAGTCCGTCCGTTGCCCTCCCCCATGCCTAGAAGGAGTTGACCCCAACAGCCTGTTCTGTGTTATGCTGCTCGGAAAACCAAAAGGGGACTCACAGTGCACACGCTCTCCCTCAGGAGGGCATTCATACGTGACTCTCCTAGGCCTACGGAAAGCCGCAGAGGAGTTTAAGCGCTCTGTCATCGAGTCAGGGCTCATGGAGATGGCTGCACACAAAGCTCTGCTGACAGGAAACACTCGTGCTTACCTCGAGGCTAGGGGTCGCGTGGACTTCGCACTTGAGCTAGGGCAAGCGTGGGATGAGCTCCTAGCAAGGCACTGGAGACCACCTGGATCCATAGGAGAAAACGCCCTTTCTCCCCGGAGGCACTCCTAAGGGTGACTGGAAGACGGGTAACAACACTGTCTTTCAGTCCGCCTCGAGGCCGCCACTATCTACCTTTCAAATGGGGGAAATACTGCCTTTTCCCAGGCTTCCCAACTACAAACGGGCTCACCCAGCACATACACCTATCTTCTCTGACAATCTAAGGGAGACCCTTGGAACGCAGTTCGGCCTTCTGCGATGAAACTTTTGGATGCAGTGTGTTCTGCACGTGGGGAAGGGCATAATCCTCCAAATGCCCTCAGTAGGCCTAGGTGACTCTGGATGCTCCAAGTGCCTAGCAATGCTCAGGGTAAATCTCTCTTTCGGGCGGGACCTAAAGGCCAGTTTCCGCATCACTTAGAGAGACGTCGAGCAGGAGCCCCCAAGCTGCACTGGAGCCCCGGTGGTTTCTTTCAGGGCAGCTTAGGTTTCCTCAATGTGGCCGACACGCCTGGAACAAAAGCCTGCCAGGAACCGCGTTCCTGAGGCCGCTTCCAAGCTCTGGAACGCTAGCCATAGAGAACACTTTAGCCCCCGGCCCTTCCAACTGCACAGTGAGGGCTGATGTTCCCAGAGCTGTGGATCCCTTGATTGTGCTCAGAAGGCTCTGGGTACACCGTGTACTTCCTTGGAAACAAGTGCCCACGCGAGAGTCTTGAGCGCTGTGAGGCATACTAAAGGTAAAGGCGTCCACTGACTAAGACTTCCTGGAGACGGGTGCACCCCTACTATCTCTGGCAGGGGGAAACTGCGCACCTTACCTCGAGACCGGAGGTCACATTTAGTTGGCACTTTGGCTACAGTATGCTCCCGGGGTGAGCTCCCAGGAAGGAATCGCAAGCACGTGGTTTCCTTTGGAAAACCTCACTGCTCCTCAGAGGCATCTGTGGAGTGAGGCGTACCCTGGTGGTGTGGATTTTCAGGCGGCTTGGAAGCTGCAACGAAGTTGCTTTCCAAAGGGGCAAAGCCGGGCTCCTCCCGCATTCTCCCGTTTCCAACTTGACCACACAGCACATTTGAGCAGCACTCTCTGACTGACGACTGGAGACTTCCAGCCACACTGGGCCTTTCTATGGTCGCACTTCATTGGGCTCGGGGTGTTTGTTTGGCGCGCCACCGAGAGCATTATTAGCCGCTTAATGACTCAGTCAGGCCTGCGTGACGTTGGATCGACCCAATGCCTCACAATTCTACCGGTTTTTCGGTGTTTTCTCTCAGGCCGGGCCTACAGTGTACCTTGCGTCACAATAGAGAGTGACAGGTAAGAGTTGCCAGGAGGCACCTGAGGCTCAGGGCTTCTCTCAGTGCACCTCAGAGGGCCTCCCCAGAGGGCGAGCCAGGTTGAATGTAATGCTGGCAAAAATCCTTGCCCCGGGGCTGCCTAACACGTGTACACGGCCTGCTCCGCAAGCGAGAGTCCGTCCGTTGCCCTCCCCCATGCCTAGAAGGAGTTGACCCCAACAGCCTGTTCTGTGTTATGCTGCTCGGAAAACCAAAAGGGGACTCACAGTGCACACGCTCTCCCTCAGGAGGGCATTCATACGTGACTCTCCTAGGCCTACGGAAAGCCGCAGAGGAGTTTAAGCGCTCTGTCATCGAGTCAGGGCTCATGGAGATGGCTGCACACAAAGCTCTGCTGACAGGAAACACTCGTGCTTACCTCGAGGCTAGGGGTCGCGTGGACTTCGCACTTGAGCTAGGGCAAGCGTGGGATGAGCTCCTAGCAAGGCACTGGAGACCACCTGGATCCATAGGAGAAAACGCCCTTTCTCCCCGGAGGCACTCCTAAGGGTGACTGGAAGACGGGTAACAACACTGTCTTTCAGTCCGCCTCGAGGCCGCCACTATCTACCTTTCAAATGGGGGAAATACTGCCTTTTCCCAGGCTTCCCAACTACAAACGGGCTCACCCAGCACATACACCTATCTTCTCTGACAATCCAAGGGAGACCCTTGGAACGCAGTTCGGCCTTCTGCGATGAAACTTTTGGATGCAGTGTGTTCTGCACGTGGGGAAGGGCATAATCCTCCAAATGCCCTCAGTAGGCCTAGGTGACTCTGGATGCTCCAAGTGCCTAGCAATGCTCAGGGTAAATCTCTCTTTCGGGCGGGACCTAAAGGCCAGTTTCCGCATCACTTAGAGAGACGTCGAGCAGGAGCCCCCAAGCTGCACTGGAGCCCCGGTGGTTTCTTTCAGGGCAGCTTAGGTTTCCTCAATGTGGCCGACACGCCTGGAACAAAAGCCTGCCAGGAACCGCGTTCCTGAGGCCGCTTCCAAGCTCTGGAACGCTAGCCATAGAGAACACATTAGCCCCCGGCCCTTCCAACTGCACAGTGAGGGCTGATGTTCCCAGAGCTGTGGATCCCTTGATTGTGCTCAGAAGGCTCTGGGTACACCGTGTACTTCCTTGGAAACAAGTGCCCACGCGAGAGTCTTGAGCGCTGTGAGGCATACTAAAGGTAAAGGCGTCCACTGACTAAGACTTCCTGGAGACGGGTGCACCCCTACTATCTCTGGCAGGGGGAAACTGCGCACCTTACCTCGAGACCGGAGGTCACATTTAGTTGGCACTTTGGCTACAGTATGCTCCCGGGGTGAGCTCCCAGGAAGGAATCGCAAGCACGTGGTTTCCTTTGGAAAACCTCACTGCTCCTCAGAGGCATCTGTGGAGTGAGGCGTACCCTGGTGGTGTGGATTTTCAGGCGGCTTGGAAGCTGCAACGAAGTTGCTTTCCAAAGGGGCAAAGCCGGGCTCCTCCCGCATTCTCCCGTTTCCAACTTGACCACACAGCACATTTGAGCAGCACTCTCTGACTGACGACTGGAGACTTCCAGCCACACTGGGCCTTTCTATGGTCGCACTTCATTGGGCTCGGGGTGTTTGTTTGGCGCGCCACCGAGAGCATTATTAGCCGCTTAATGACTCAGTCAGGCCTGCGTGACGTTGGATCGACCCAATGCCTCACAATTCTACCGGTTTTTCTGTGTTTTCTCTCAGGCCGGGCCTACAGTGTACCTTGCGTCACAATAGAGAGTGACAGGTAAGAGTTGCCAGGAGGCACCTGAGGCTCAGGGCTTCTCTCAGTGCACCTCAGAGGGCCTCCCCAGAGGGCGAGCCAGGTTGAATGTAATGCTGGCAAAAATCCTTGCCCCGGGGCTGCCTAACACGTGTACACGGCCTGCTCCGCAAGCGAGAGTCCGTCCGTTGCCCTCCCCCATGCCTAGAAGGAGTTGACCCCAACAGCCTGTTCTGTGTTATGCTGCTCGGAAAACCAAAAGGGGACTCACAGTGCACACGCTCTCCCTCAGGAGGGCATTCATACGTGACTCTCCTAGGCCTACGGAAAGCCGCAGAGGAGTTTAAGCGCTCTGTCATCGAGTCAGGGCTCATGGAGATGGCTGCACACAAAGCTCTGCTGACAGGAAACACTCGTGCTTACCTCGAGGCTAGGGGTCGCGTGGACTTCGCACTTGAGCTAGGGCAAGCGTGGGATGAGCTCCTAGCAAGGCACTGGAGACCACCTGGATCCATAGGAGAAAACGCCCTTTCTCCCCGGAGGCACTCCTAAGGGTGACTGGAAGACGGGTAACAACACTGTCTTTCAGTCCGCCTCGAGGCCGCCACTATCTACCTTTCAAATGGGGGAAATACTGCCTTTTCCCAGGCTTCCCAACTACAAACGGGCTCACCCAGCACATACACCTATCTTCTCTGACAATCCAAGGGAGACCCTTGGAACGCAGTTCGGCCTTCTGCGATGAAACTTTTGGATGCAGTGTGTTCTGCACGTGGGGAAGGGCATAATCCTCCAAATGCCCTCAGTAGGCCTAGGTGACTCTGGATGCTCCAAGTGCCTAGCAATGCTCAGGGTAAATCTCTCTTTCGGGCGGGACCTAAAGGCCAGTTTCCGCATCACTTAGAGAGACGTCGAGCAGGAGCCCCCAAGCTGCACTGGAGCCCCGGTGGTTTCTTTCAGGGCAGCTTAGGTTTCCTCAATGTGGCCGACACGCCTGGAACAAAAGCCTGCCAAGAACCGCGTTCCTGAGGCCGCTTCCAAGCTCTGGAACGCTAGCCATAGAGAACACATTAGCCCCCGGCCCTTCCAACTGCACAGTGAGGGCTGATGTTCCCAGAGCTGTGGATCCCTTGATTGTGCTCAGAAGGCTCTGGGTACACCGTGTACTTCCTTGGAAACAAGTGCCCACGCGAGAGTCTTGAGCGCTGTGAGGCATACTAAAGGTAAAGGCGTCCACTGACTAAGACTTCCTGGAGACGGGTGCACCCCTACTATCTCTGGCAGGGGGAAACTGCGCACCTTACCTCGAGACCGGAGGTCACATTTAGTTGGCACTGTGGCTACAGTATGCTCCCGGGGTGAGCTCCCAGGAAGGAATCGCAAGCACGTGGTTTCCTTTGGAAAACCTCACTGCTCCTCAGAGGCATCTGTGGAGTGAGGCGTACCCTGGTGGTGTGGATTTTCAGGCGGCTTGGAAGCTGCAACGAAGTTGCTTTCCAAAGGGGCAAAGCCGGGCTCCTCCCGCATTCTCCCGTTTCCAACTTGACCACACAGCACATTTGAGCAGCACTCTCTGACTGACGACTGGAGACTTCCAGCCACACTGGGCCTTTCTATGGTCGCACTTCATTGGGCTCGGGGTGTTTGTTTGGCGCGCCACCGAGAGCATTATTACCCGCTTAATGACTCAGTCAGGCCTGCGTGACGTTGGATCGGCCCAATGCCTCACAATTTTACCGGTTTTTCGGTGTTTTCTCTCAGGCCGGGCCTACAGTGTACCTTGCGTCACAATAGAGAGTGACAGGTAAGAGTTGCCAGGAGGCACCTGAGGCTCAGGGCTTCTCTCAGTGCACCTCAGAGGGCCTCCCCAGAGGGCGAGCCAGGTTGAATGTAATGCTGGCAAAAATCCTTGCCCCGGGGCTGCCTAACACGTGTACACGGCCTGCTCCGCAAGCGAGAGTCCGTCCGTTGCCCTCCCCCATGCCTAGAAGGAGTTGACCCCAACAGCCTGTTCTGTGTTATGCTGCTCGGAAAACCAAAAGGGGACTCACAGTGCACACGCTCTCCCTCAGGAGGGCATTCATACGTGACTCTCCTAGGCCTACGGAAAGCCGCAGAGGAGTTTAAGCGCTCTGTCATCGAGTCAGGGCTCATGGAGATGGCTGCACACAAAGCTCTGCTGACAGGAAACACTCGTGCTTACCTCGAGGCTAGGGGTCGCGTGGACTTCGCACTTGAGCTAGGGCAAGCGTGGGATGAGCTCCTAGCAAGGCACTGGAGACCACCTGGATCCATAGGAGAAAACGCCCTTTCTCCCCGGAGGCACTCCTAAGGGTGACTGGAAGACGGGTAACAACACTGTCTTTCAGTCCGCCTCGAGGCCGCCACTATCTACCTTTCAAATGGGGGAAATACTGCCTTTTCCCAGGCTTCCCAACTACAAACGGGCTCACCCAGCACATACACCTATCTTCTCTGACAATCCAAGGGAGACCCTTGGAACGCAGTTCGGCCTTCTGCGATGAAACTTTTGGATGCAGTGTGTTCTGCACGTGGGGAAGGGCATAATCCTCCAAATGCCCTCAGTAGGCCTAGGTGACTCTGGATGCTCCAAGTGCCTAGCAATGCTCAGGGTAAATCTCTCTTTCGGGCGGGACCTAAAGGCCAGTTTCCGCATCACTTAGAGAGACGTCGAGCAGGAGCCCCCAAGCTGCACTGGAGCCCCGGTGGTTTCTTTCAGGGCAGCTTAGGTTTCCTCAATGTGGCCGACACGCCTGGAACAAAAGCCTGCCAGGAACCGCGTTCCTGAGGCCGCTTCCAAGCTCTGGAACGCTAGCCATAGAGAACACTTTAGCCCCCGGCCCTTCCAACTGCACAGTGAGGGCTGATGTTCCCAGAGCTGTGGATCCCTTGATTGTGCTCAGAAGGCTCTGGGTACACCGTGTACTTCCTTGGAAACAAGTGCCCACGCGAGAGTCTTGAGCGCTGTGAGGCATACTAAAGGTAAAGGCGTCCACTGACTAAGACTTCCTGGAGACGGGTGCACCCCTACTATCTCTGGCAGGGGGAAACTGCGCACCTTACCTCGAGACCGGAGGTCACATTTAGTTGGCACTTGGGCTACAGTATGCTCCCGGGGTGAGCTCCCAGGAAGGAATCGCAAGCACGTGGTTTCCTTTGGAAAACCTCACTGCTCCTCAGAGGCATCTGTGGAGTGAGGCGTACCCTGGTGGTGTGGATTTTCAGGCGGCTTGGAAGCTGCAACGAAGTTGCTTTCCAAAGGGGCAAAGCCGGGCTCCTCCCGCATTCTCCCGTTTCCAACTTGACCACACAGCACATTTGAGCAGCACTCTCTGACTGACGACTGGAGACTTCCAGCCACACTGGGCCTTTCTATGGTCGCACTTCATTGGGCTCGGGGTGTTTGTTTGGCGCGCCACCGAGAGCATTATTAGCCGCTTAATGACTCAGTCAGGCCTGCGTGACGTTGGATCGACCCAATGCCTCACAATTCTACCGGTTTTTCGGTGTTTTCTCTCAGGCCGGGCCTACAGTGTACCTTGCGTCACAATAGAGAGTGACAGGTAAGAGTTGCCAGGAGGCACCTGAGGCTCAGGGCTTCTCTCAGTGCACCTCAGAGGGCCTCCCCAGAGGGCGAGCCAGGTTGAATGTAATGCTGGCAAAAATCCTTGCCCCGGGGCTGCCTAACACGTGTACACGGCCTGCTCCGCAAGCGAGAGTCCGTCCGTTGCCCTCCCCCATGCCTAGAAGGAGTTGACCCCAACAGCCTGTTCTGTGTTATGCTGCTCGGAAAACCAAAAGGGGACTCACAGTGCACACGCTCTCCCTCAGGAGGGCATTCATACGTGACTCTCCTAGGCCTACGGAAAGCCGCAGAGGAGTTTAAGCGCTCTGTCATCGAGTCAGGGCTCATGGAGATGGCTGCACACAAAGCTCTGCTGACAGGAAACACTCGTGCTTACCTCGAGGCTAGGGGTCGCGTGGACTTCGCACTTGAGCTAGGGCAAGCGTGGGATGAGCTCCTAGCAAGGCACTGGAGACCACCTGGATCCATAGGAGAAAACGCCCTTTCTCCCCGGAGGCACTCCTAAGGGTGACTGGAAGACGGGTAACAACACTGTCTTTCAGTCCGCCTCGAGGCCGCCACTATCTACCTTTCAAATGGGGGAAATACTGCCTTTTCCCAGGCTTCCCAACTACAAACGGGCTCACCCAGCACATACACCTATCTTCTCTGACAATCCAAGGGAGACCCTTGGAACGCAGTTCGGCCTTCTGCGATGAAACTTTTGGATGCAGTGTGTTCTGCACGTGGGGAAGGGCATAATCCTCCAAATGCCCTCAGTAGGCCTAGGTGACTCTGGATGCTCCAAGTGCCTAGCAATGCTCAGGGTAAATCTCTCTTTCGGGCGGGACCTAAAGGCCAGTTTCCGCATCACTTAGAGAGACGTCGAGCAGGAGCCCCCAAGCTGCACTGGAGCCCCGGTGGTTTCTTTCAGGGCAGCTTAGGTTTCCTCAATGTGGCCGACACGCCTGGAACAAAAGCCTGCCAAGAACCGCGTTCCTGAGGCCGCTTCCAAGCTCTGGAACGCTAGCCATAGAGAACACATTAGCCCCCGGCCCTTCCAACTGCACAGTGAGGGCTGATGTTCCCAGAGCTGTGGATCCCTTGATTGTGCTCAGAAGGCTCTGGGTACACCGTGTACTTCCTTGGAAACAAGTGCCCACGCGAGAGTCTTGAGCGCTGTGAGGCATACTAAAGGTAAAGGCGTCCACTGACTAAGACTTCCTGGAGACGGGTGCACCCCTACTATCTCTGGCAGGGGGAAACTGCGCACCTTACCTCGAGACCGGAGGTCACATTTAGTTGGCACTTTGGCTACAGTATGCTCCCGGGGTGAGCTCCCAGGAAGGAATCGCAAGCACGTGGTTTCCTTTGGAAAACCTCACTGCTCCTCAGAGGCATCTGTGGAGTGAGGCGTACCCTGGTGGTGTGGATTTTCAGGCGGCTTGGAAGCTGCAACGAAGTTGCTTTCCAAAGGGGCAAAGCCGGGCTCCTCCCGCATTCTCCCGTTTCCAACTTGACCACACAGCACATTTGAGCAGCACTCTCTGACTGACGACTGGAGACTTCCAGCCACACTGGGCCTTTCTATGGTCGCACTTCATTGGGCTCGGGGTGTTTGTTTGGCGCGCCACCGAGAGCATTATTAGCCGCTTAATGACTCAGTCAGGCCTGCGTGACGTTGGATCGGCCCAATGCCTCACAATTCTACCGGTTTTTCGGTGTTTTCTCTCAGGCCGGGCCTACAGTGTACCTTGCGTCACAATAGAGAGTGACAGGTAAGAGTTGCCAGGAGGCACCTGAGGCTCAGGGCTTCTCTCAGTGCACCTCAGAGGGCCTCCCCAGAGGGCGAGCCAGGTTGAATGTAATGCTGGCAAAAATCCTTGCCCCGGGGCTGCCTAACACGTGTACACGGCCTGCTCCGCAAGCGAGAGTCCGTCCGTTGCCCTCCCCCATGCCCAGAAGGAGTTGACCCCAACAGCCTGTTCTGTGTTATGCTGCTCGGAAAACCAAAAGGGGACTCACAGTGCACACGCTCTCCCTCAGGAGGGCATTCATACGTGACTCTCCTAGGCCTACGGAAAGCCGCAGAGGAGTTTAAGCGCTCTGTCATCGAGTCAGGGCTCATGGAGATGGCTGCACACAAAGCTCTGCTGACAGGAAACACTCGTGCTTACCTCGAGGCTAGGGGTCGCGTGGACTTCGCACTTGAGCTAGGGCAAGCGTGGGATGAGCTCCTAGCAAGGCACTGGAGACCACCTGGATCCATAGGAGAAAACGCCCTTTCTCCCCGGAGGCACTCCTAAGGGTGACTGGAAGACGGGTAACAACACTGTCTTTCAGTCCGCCTCGAGGCCGCCACTATCTACCTTTCAAATGGGGGAAATACTGCCTTTTCCCAGGCTTCCCAACTACAAACGGGCTCACCCAGCACATACACCTATCTTCTCTGACAATCCAAGGGAGACCCTTGGAACGCAGTTCGGCCTTCTGCGATGAAACTTTTGGATGCAGTGTGTTCTGCACGTGGGGAAGGGCATAATCCTCCAAATGCCCTCAGTAGGCCTAGGTGACTCTGGATGCTCCAAGTGCCTAGCAATGCTCAGGGTAAATCTCTCTTTCGGGCGGGACCTAAAGGCCAGTTTCCGCATCACTTAGAGAGACGTCGAGCAGGAGCCCCCAAGCTGCACTGGAGCCCCGGTGGTTTCTTTCAGGGCAGCTTAGGTTTCCTCAATGTGGCCGACACGCCTGGAACAAAAGCCTGCCAAGAACCGCGTTCCTGAGGCCGCTTCCAAGCTCTGGAACGCTAGCCATAGAGAACACATTAGCCCCCGGCCCTTCCAACTGCACAGTGAGGGCTGATGTTCCCAGAGCTGTGGATCCTTTGATTGTGCTCAGAAGGCTCTGGGTACACCGTGTACTTCCTTGGAAACAAGTGCCCACGCGAGAGTCTTGAGCGCTGTGAGGCATACTAAAGGTAAAGGCGTCCACTGACTAAGACTTCCTGGAGACGGGTGCACCCCTACTATCTCTGGCAGGGGGAAACTGCGCACCTTACCTCGAGACCGGAGGTCACATTTAGTTGGCACTTTGGCTACAGTATGCTCCCGGGGTGAGCTCCCAGGAAGGAATCGCAAGCACGTGGTTTCCTTTGGAAAACCTCACTGCTCCTCAGAGGCATCTGTGGAGTGAGGCGTACCCTGGTGGTGTGGATTTTCAGGCGGCTTGGAAGCTGCAACGAAGTTGCTTTCCAAAGGGGCAAAGCCGGGCTCCTCCCGCATTCTCCCGTTTCCAACTTGACCACACAGCACATTTGAGCAGCACTCTCTGACTGACGACTGGAGACTTCCAGCCACACTGGGCCTTTCTATGGTCGCACTTCATTGGGCTCGGGGTGTTTGTTTGGCGCGCCACCGAGAGCATTATTACCCGCTTAATGACTCAGTCAGGCCTGCGTGACGTTGGATCGACCCAATGCCTCACAATTCTACCGGTTTTTCGGTGTTTTCTCTCAGGCCGGGCCTACAGTGTACCTTGCGTCACAATAGAGAGTGACAGGTAAGAGTTGCCAGGAGGCACCTGAGGCTCAGGGCTTCTCTCAGTGCACCTCAGAGGGCCTCCCCAGAGGGCGAGCCAGGTTGAATGTAATGCTGGCAAAAATCCTTGCCCCGGGGCTGCCTAACACGTGTACACGGCCTGCTCCGCAAGCGAGAGTCCGTCCGTTGCCCTCCCCCATGCCTAGAAGGAGTTGACCCCAACAGCCTGTTCTGTGTTATGCTGCTCGGAAAACCAAAAGGGGACTCACAGTGCACACGCTCTCCCTCAGGAGGGCATTCATACGTGACTCTCCTAGGCCTACGGAAAGCCGCAGAGGAGTTTAAGCGCTCTGTCATCGAGTCAGGGCTCATGGAGATGGCTGCACACAAAGCTCTGCTGACAGGAAACACTCGTGCTTACCTCGAGGCTAGGGGTCGCGTGGACTTCGCACTTGAGCTAGGGCAAGCGTGGGATGAGCTCCTAGCAAGGCACTGGAGACCACCTGGATCCATAGGAGAAAACGCCCTTTCTCCCCGGAGGCACTCCTAAGGGTGACTGGAAGACGGGTAACAACACTGTCTTTCAGTCCGCCTCGAGGCCGCCACTATCTACCTTTCAAATGGGGGAAATACTGCCTTTTCCCAGGCTTCCCAACTACAAACGGGCTCACCCAGCACATACACCTATCTTCTCTGACAATCCAAGGGAGACCCTTGGAACGCAGTTCGGCCTTCTGCGATGAAACTTTTGGATGCAGTGTGTTCTGCACGTGGGGAAGGGCATAATCCTCCAAATGCCCTCAGTAGGCCTAGGTGACTCTGGATGCTCCAAGTGCCTAGCAATGCTCAGGGTAAATCTCTCTTTCGGGCGGGACCTAAAGGCCAGTTTCCGCATCACTTAGAGAGACGTCGAGCAGGAGCCCCCAAGCTGCACTGGAGCCCCGGTGGTTTCTTTCAGGGCAGCTTAGGTTTCCTCAATGTGGCCGACACGCCTGGAACAAAAGCCTGCCAGGAACCGCGTTCCTGAGGCCGCTTCCAAGCTCTGGAACGCTAGCCATAGAGAACACTTTAGCCCCCGGCCCTTCCAACTGCACAGTGAGGGCTGATGTTCCCAGAGCTGTGGATCCCTTGATTGTGCTCAGAAGGCTCTGGGTACACCGTGTACTTCCTTGGAAACAAGTGCCCACGCGAGAGTCTTGAGCGCTGTGAGGCATACTAAAGGTAAAGGCGTCCACTGACTAAGACTTCCTGGAGACGGGTGCACCCCTACTATCTCTGGCAGGGGGAAACTGCGCACCTTACCTCGAGACCGGAGGTCACATTTAGTTGGCACTTGGGCTACAGTATGCTCCCGGGGTGAGCTCCCAGGAAGGAATCGCAAGCACGTGGTTTCCTTTGGAAAACCTCAC
Source organism: Mesoplodon bidens (assembly GCF_964165515.1). Taxonomy (NCBI): domain Eukaryota; kingdom Metazoa; phylum Chordata; class Mammalia; order Artiodactyla; family Ziphiidae; genus Mesoplodon; species Mesoplodon bidens. Next base: position 50,528 of record NW_027672402.1, read on the forward strand.
TGCTCCTCAGAGGCATCTGTGGAGTGAGGCGTACCCTGGTGGTGTGGATTTTCAGGCGGCTTGGAAGCTGCAACGAAGTTGCTTTCCAAAGGGGCAAAGCCGGGCTCCTCCCGCATTCTCCCGTTTCCAACTTGACCACACAGCACATTTGAGCAGCACTCTCTGACTGACGACTGGAGACTTCCAGCCACACTGGGCCTTTCTATGGTCGCACTTCATTGGGCTCGGGGTGTTTGTTTGGCGCGCCACCGAGAGCATTATTAGCCGCTTAATGACTCAGTCAGGCCTGCGTGACGTTGGATCGACCCAATGCCTCACAATTCTACCGGTTTTTCGGTGTTTTCTCTCAGGCCGGGCCTACAGTGTACCTTGCGTCACAATAGAGAGTGACAGGTAAGAGTTGCCAGGAGGCACCTGAGGCTCAGGGCTTCTCTCAGTGCACCTCAGAGGGCCTCCCCAGAGGGCGAGCCAGGTTGAATGTAATGCTGGCAAAAATCCTTGCCCCGGGGCTGCCTAACACGTGTACACGGCCTGCTCCGCAAGCGAGAGTCCGTCCGTTGCCCTCCCCCATGCCTAGAAGGAGTTGACCCCAACAGCCTGTTCTGTGTTATGCTGCTCGGAAAACCAAAAGGGGACTCACAGTGCACACGCTCTCCCTCAGGAGGGCATTCATACGTGACTCTCCTAGGCCTACGGAAAGCCGCAGAGGAGTTTAAGCGCTCTGTCATCGAGTCAGGGCTCATGGAGATGGCTGCACACAAAGCTCTGCTGACAGGAAACACTCGTGCTTACCTCGAGGCTAGGGGTCGCGTGGACTTCGCACTTGAGCTAGGGCAAGCGTGGGATGAGCTCCTAGCAAGGCACTGGAGACCACCTGGATCCATAGGAGAAAACGCCCTTTCTCCCCGGAGGCACTCCTAAGGGTGACTGGAAGACGGGTAACAACACTGTCTTTCAGTCCGCCTCGAGGCCGCCACTATCTACCTTTCAAATGGGGGAAATACTGCCTTTTCCCAGGCTTCCCAACTACAAACGGGCTCACCCAGCACATACACCTATCTTCTCTGACAATCCAAGGGAGACCCTTGGAACGCAGTTCGGCCTTCTGCGATGAAACTTTTGGATGCAGTGTGTTCTGCACGTGGGGAAGGGCATAATCCTCCAAATGCCCTCAGTAGGCCTAGGTGACTCTGGATGCTCCAAGTGCCTAGCAATGCTCAGGGTAAATCTCTCTTTCGGGCGGGACCTAAAGGCCAGTTTCCGCATCACTTAGAGAGACGTCGAGCAGGAGCCCCCAAGCTGCACTGGAGCCCCGGTGGTTTCTTTCAGGGCAGCTTAGGTTTCCTCAATGTGGCCGACACGCCTGGAACAAAAGCCTGCCAGGAACCGCGTTCCTGAGGCCGCTTCCAAGCTCTGGAACGCTAGCCATAGAGAACACATTAGCCCCCGGCCCTTCCAACTGCACAGTGAGGGCTGATGTTCCCAGAGCTGTGGATCCCTTGATTGTGCTCAGAAGGCTCTGGGTACACCGTGTACTTCCTTGGAAACAAGTGCCCACGCGAGAGTCTTGAGCGCTGTGAGGCATACTAAAGGTAAAGGCGTCCACTGACTAAGACTTCCTGGAGACGGGTGCACCCCTACTATCTCTGGCAGGGGGAAACTGCGCACCTTACCTCGAGACCGGAGGTCACATTTAGTTGGCACTTGGGCTACAGTATGCTCCCGGGGTGAGCTCCCAGGAAGGAATCGCAAGCACGTGGTTTCCTTTGGAAAACCTCACTGCTCCTCAGAGGCATCTGTGGAGTGAGGCGTACCCTGGTGGTGTGGATTTTCAGGCGGCTTGGAAGCTGCAACGAAGTTGCTTTCCAAAGGGGCAAAGCCGGGCTCCTCCCGCATTCTCCCGTTTCCAACTTGACCACACAGCACATTTGAGCAGCACTCTCTGACTGACGACTGGAGACTTCCAGCCACACTGGGCCTTTCTATGGTCGCACTTCATTGGGCTCGGGGTGTTTGTTTGGCGCGCCACCGAGAGCATTATTAGCCGCTTAATGACTCAGTCAGGCCTGCGTGACGTTGGATCGGCCCAATGCCTCACAATTTTACCGGTTTTTCGGTGTTTTCTCTCAGGCCGGGCCTACAGTGTACCTTGCGTCACAATAGAGAGTGACAGGTAAGAGTTGCCAGGAGGCACCTGAGGCTCAGGGCTTCTCTCAGTGCACCTCAGAGGGCCTCCCCAGAGGGCGAGCCAGGTTGAATGTAATGCTGGCAAAAATCCTTGCCCCGGGGCTGCCTAACACGTGTACACGGCCTGCTCCGCAAGCGAGAGTCCGTCCGTTGCCCTCCCCCATGCCCAGAAGGAGTTGACCCCAACAGCCTGTTCTGTGTTATGCTGCTCGGAAAACCAAAAGGGGACTCACAGTGCACACGCTCTCCCTCAGGAGGGCATTCATACGTGACTCTCCTAGGCCTACGGAAAGCCGCAGAGGAGTTTAAGCGCTCTGTCATCGAGTCAGGGCTCATGGAGATGGCTGCACACAAAGCTCTGCTGACAGGAAACACTCGTGCTTACCTCGAGGCTAGGGGTCGCGTGGACTTCGCACTTGAGCTAGGGCAAGCGTGGGATGAGCTCCTAGCAAGGCACTGGAGACCACCTGGATCCATAGGAGAAAACGCCCTTTCTCCCCGGAGGCACTCCTAAGGGTGACTGGAAGACGGGTAACAACACTGTCTTTCAGTCCGCCTCGAGGCCGCCACTATCTACCTTTCAAATGGGGGAAATACTGCCTTTTCCCAGGCTTCCCAACTACAAACGGGCTCACCCAGCACATACACCTATCTTCTCTGACAATCCAAGGGAGACCCTTGGAACGCAGTTCGGCCTTCTGCGATGAAACTTTTGGATGCAGTGTGTTCTGCACGTGGGGAAGGGCATAATCCTCCAAATGCCCTCAGTAGGCCTAGGTGACTCTGGATGCTCCAAGTGCCTAGCAATGCTCAGGGTAAATCTCTCTTTCGGGCGGGACCTAAAGGCCAGTTTCCGCATCACTTAGAGAGACGTCGAGCAGGAGCCCCCAAGCTGCACTGGAGCCCCGGTGGTTTCTTTCAGGGCAGCTTAGGTTTCCTCAATGTGGCCGACACGCCTGGAACAAAAGCCTGCCAAGAACCGCGTTCCTGAGGCCGCTTCCAAGCTCTGGAACGCTAGCCATAGAGAACACATTAGCCCCCGGCCCTTCCAACTGCACAGTGAGGGCTGATGTTCCCAGAGCTGTGGATCCCTTGATTGTGCTCAGAAGGCTCTGGGTACACCGTGTACTTCCTTGGAAACAAGTGCCCACGCGAGAGTCTTGAGCGCTGTGAGGCATACTAAAGGTAAAGGCGTCCACTGACTAAGACTTCCTGGAGACGGGTGCACCCCTACTATCTCTGGCAGGGGGAAACTGCGCACCTTACCTCGAGACCGGAGGTCACATTTAGTTGGCACTTTGGCTACAGTATGCTCCCGGGGTGAGCTCCCAGGAAGGAATCGCAAGCACGTGGTTTCCTTTGGAAAACCTCACTGCTCCTCAGAGGCATCTGTGGAGTGAGGCGTACCCTGGTGGTGTGGATTTTCAGGCGGCTTGGAAGCTGCAACGAAGTTGCTTTCCAAAGGGGCAAAGCCGGGCTCCTCCCGCATTCTCCCGTTTCCAACTTGACCACACAGCACATTTGAGCAGCACTCTCTGACTGACGACTGGAGACTTCCAGCCACACTGGGCCTTTCTATGGTCGCACTTCATTGGGCTCGGGGTGTTTGTTTGGCGCGCCACCGAGAGCATTATTAGCCGCTTAATGACTCAGTCAGGCCTGCGTGACGTTGGATCGGCCCAATGCCTCACAATTTTACCGGTTTTTCGGTGTTTTCTCTCAGGCCGGGCCTACAGTGTACCTTGCGTCACAATAGAGAGTGACAGGTAAGAGTTGCCAGGAGGCACCTGAGGCTCAGGGCTTCTCTCAGTGCACCTCAGAGGGCCTCCCCAGAGGGCGAGCCAGGTTGAATGTAATGCTGGCAAAAATCCTTGCCCCGGGGCTGCCTAACACGTGTACACGGCCTGCTCCGCAAGCGAGAGTCCGTCCGTTGCCCTCCCCCATGCCCAGAAGGAGTTGACCCCAACAGCCTGTTCTGTGTTATGCTGCTCGGAAAACCAAAAGGGGACTCACAGTGCACACGCTCTCCCTCAGGAGGGCATTCATACGTGACTCTCCTAGGCCTACGGAAAGCCGCAGAGGAGTTTAAGCGCTCTGTCATCGAGTCAGGGCTCATGGAGATGGCTGCACACAAAGCTCTGCTGACAGGAAACACTCGTGCTTACCTCGAGGCTAGGGGTCGCGTGGACTTCGCACTTGAGCTAGGGCAAGCGTGGGATGAGCTCCTAGCAAGGCACTGGAGACCACCTGGATCCATAGGAGAAAACGCCCTTTCTCCCCGGAGGCACTCCTAAGGGTGACTGGAAGACGGGTAACAACACTGTCTTTCAGTCCGCCTCGAGGCCGCCACTATCTACCTTTCAAATGGGGGAAATACTGCCTTTTCCCAGGCTTCCCAACTACAAACGGGCTCACCCAGCACATACACCTATCTTCTCTGACAATCCAAGGGAGACCCTTGGAACGCAGTTCGGCCTTCTGCGATGAAACTTTTGGATGCAGTGTGTTCTGCACGTGGGGAAGGGCATAATCCTCCAAATGCCCTCAGTAGGCCTAGGTGACTCTGGATGCTCCAAGTGCCTAGCAATGCTCAGGGTAAATCTCTCTTTCGGGCGGGACCTAAAGGCCAGTTTCCGCATCACTTAGAGAGACGTCGAGCAGGAGCCCCCAAGCTGCACTGGAGCCCCGGTGGTTTCTTTCAGGGCAGCTTAGGTTTCCTCAATGTGGCCGACACGCCTGGAACAAAAGCCTGCCAGGAACCGCGTTCCTGAGGCCGCTTCCAAGCTCTGGAACGCTAGCCATAGAGAACACATTAGCCCCCGGCCCTTCCAACTGCACAGTGAGGGCTGATGTTCCCAGAGCTGTGGATCCCTTGATTGTGCTCAGAAGGCTCTGGGTACACCGTGTACTTCCTTGGAAACAAGTGCCCACGCGAGAGTCTTGAGCGCTGTGAGGCATACTAAAGGTAAAGGCGTCCACTGACTAAGACTTCCTGGAGACGGGTGCACCCCTACTATCTCTGGCAGGGGGAAACTGCGCACCTTACCTCGAGACCGGAGGTCACATTTAGTTGGCACTTGGGCTACAGTATGCTCCCGGGGTGAGCTCCCAGGAAGGAATCGCAAGCACGTGGTTTCCTTTGGAAAACCTCACTGCTCCTCAGAGGCATCTGTGGAGTGAGGCGTACCCTGGTGGTGTGGATTTTCAGGCGGCTTGGAAGCTGCAACGAAGTTGCTTTCCAAAGGGGCAAAGCCGGGCTCCTCCCGCATTCTCCCGTTTCCAACTTGACCACACAGCACATTTGAGCAGCACTCTCTGACTGACGACTGGAGACTTCCAGCCACACTGGGCCTTTCTATGGTCGCACTTCATTGGGCTCGGGGTGTTTGTTTGGCGCGCCACCGAGAGCATTATTAGCCGCTTAATGACTCAGTCAGGCCTGCGTGACGTTGGATCGGCCCAATGCCTCACAATTTTACCGGTTTTTCGGTGTTTTCTCTCAGGCCGGGCCTACAGTGTACCTTGCGTCACAATAGAGAGTGACAGGTAAGAGTTGCCAGGAGGCACCTGAGGCTCAGGGCTTCTCTCAGTGCACCTCAGAGGGCCTCCCCAGAGGGCGAGCCAGGTTGAATGTAATGCTGGCAAAAATCCTTGCCCCGGGGCTGCCTAACACGTGTACACGGCCTGCTCCGCAAGCGAGAGTCCGTCCATTGCCCTCCCCCATGCCCAGAAGGAGTTGACCCCAACAGCCTGTTCTGTGTTATGCTGCTCGGAAAACCAAAAGGGGACTCACAGTGCACACGCTCTCCCTCAGGAGGGCATTCATACGTGACTCTCCTAGGCCTACGGAAAGCCGCAGAGGAGTTTAAGCGCTCTGTCATCGAGTCAGGGCTCATGGAGATGGCTGCACACAAAGCTCTGCTGACAGGAAACACTCGTGCTTACCTCGAGGCTAGGGGTCGCGTGGACTTCGCACTTGAGCTAGGGCAAGCGTGGGATGAGCTCCTAGCAAGGCACTGGAGACCACCTGGATCCATAGGAGAAAACGCCCTTTCTCCCCGGAGGCACTCCTAAGGGTGACTGGAAGACGGGTAACAACACTGTCTTTCAGTCCGCCTCGAGGCCGCCACTATCTACCTTTCAAATGGGGGAAATACTGCCTTTTCCCAGGCTTCCCAACTACAAACGGGCTCACCCAGCACATACACCTATCTTCTCTGACAATCCAAGGGAGACCCTTGGAACGCAGTTCGGCCTTCTGCGATGAAACTTTTGGATGCAGTGTGTTCTGCACGTGGGGAAGGGCATAATCCTCCAAATGCCCTCAGTAGGCCTAGGTGACTCTGGATGCTCCAAGTGCCTAGCAATGCTCAGGGTAAATCTCTCTTTCGGGCGGGACCTAAAGGCCAGTTTCCGCATCACTTAGAGAGACGTCGAGCAGGAGCCCCCAAGCTGCACTGGAGCCCCGGTGGTTTCTTTCAGGGCAGCTTAGGTTTCCTCAATGTGGCCGACACGCCTGGAACAAAAGCCTGCCAGGAACCGCGTTCCTGAGGCCGCTTCCAAGCTCTGGAACGCTAGCCATAGAGAACACATTAGCCCCCGGCCCTTCCAACTGCACAGTGAGGGCTGATGTTCCCAGAGCTGTGGATCCCTTGATTGTGCTCAGAAGGCTCTGGGTACACCGTGTACTTCCTTGGAAACAAGTGCCCACGCGAGAGTCTTGAGCGCTGTGAGGCATACTAAAGGTAAAGGCGTCCACTGACTAAGACTTCCTGGAGACGGGTGCACCCCTACTATCTCTGGCAGGGGGAAACTGCGCACCTTACCTCGAGACCGGAGGTCACATTTAGTTGGCACTTGGGCTACAGTATGCTCCCGGGGTGAGCTCCCAGGAAGGAATCGCAAGCACGTGGTTTCCTTTGGAAAACCTCACTGCTCCTCAGAGGCATCTGTGGAGTGAGGCGTACCCTGGTGGTGTGGATTTTCAGGCGGCTTGGAAGCTGCAACGAAGTTGCTTTCCAAAGGGGCAAAGCCGGGCTCCTCCCGCATTCTCCCGTTTCCAACTTGACCACACAGCACATTTGAGCAGCACTCTCTGACTGACGACTGGAGACTTCCAGCCACACTGGGCCTTTCTATGGTCGCACTTCATTGGGCTCGGGGTGTTTGTTTGGCGCGCCACCGAGAGCATTATTAGCCGCTTAATGACTCAGTCAGGCCTGCGTGACGTTGGATCGGCCCAATGCCTCACAATTTTACCGGTTTTTCGGTGTTTTCTCTCAGGCCGGGCCTACAGTGTACCTTGCGTCACAATAGAGAGTGACAGGTAAGAGTTGCCAGGAGGCACCTGAGGCTCAGGGCTTCTCTCAGTGCACCTCAGAGGGCCTCCCCAGAGGGCGAGCCAGGTTGAATGTAATGCTGGCAAAAATCCTTGCCCCGGGGCTGCCTAACACGTGTACACGGCCTGCTCCGCAAGCGAGAGTCCGTCCATTGCCCTCCCCCATGCCCAGAAGGAGTTGACCCCAACAGCCTGTTCTGTGTTATGCTGCTCGGAAAACCAAAAGGGGACTCACAGTGCACACGCTCTCCCTCAGGAGGGCATTCATACGTGACTCTCCTAGGCCTACGGAAAGCCGCAGAGGAGTTTAAGCGCTCTGTCATCGAGTCAGGGCTCATGGAGATGGCTGCACACAAAGCTCTGCTGACAGGAAACACTCGTGCTTACCTCGAGGCTAGGGGTCGCGTGGACTTCGCACTTGAGCTAGGGCAAGCGTGGGATGAGCTCCTAGCAAGGCACTGGAGACCACCTGGATCCATAGGAGAAAACGCCCTTTCTCCCCGGAGGCACTCCTAAGGGTGACTGGAAGACGGGTAACAACACTGTCTTTCAGTCCGCCTCGAGGCCGCCACTATCTACCTTTCAAATGGGGGAAATACTGCCTTTTCCCAGGCTTCCCAACTACAAACGGGCTCACCCAGCACATACACCTATCTTCTCTGACAATCCAAGGGAGACCCTTGGAACGCAGTTCGGCCTTCTGCGATGAAACTTTTGGATGCAGTGTGTTCTGCACGTGGGGAAGGGCATAATCCTCCAAATGCCCTCAGTAGGCCTAGGTGACTCTGGATGCTCCAAGTGCCTAGCAATGCTCAGGGTAAATCTCTCTTTCGGGCGGGACCTAAAGGCCAGTTTCCGCATCACTTAGAGAGACGTCGAGCAGGAGCCCCCAAGCTGCACTGGAGCCCCGGTGGTTTCTTTCAGGGCAGCTTAGGTTTCCTCAATGTGGCCGACACGCCTGGAACAAAAGCCTGCCAGGAACCGCGTTCCTGAGGCCGCTTCCAAGCTCTGGAACGCTAGCCATAGAGAACACATTAGCCCCCGGCCCTTCCAACTGCACAGTGAGGGCTGATGTTCCCAGAGCTGTGGATCCCTTGATTGTGCTCAGAAGGCTCTGGGTACACCGTGTACTTCCTTGGAAACAAGTGCCCACGCGAGAGTCTTGAGCGCTGTGAGGCATACTAAAGGTAAAGGCGTCCACTGACTAAGACTTCCTGGAGACGGGTGCACCCCTACTATCTCTGGCAGGGGGAAACTGCGCACCTTACCTCGAGACCGGAGGTCACATTTAGTTGGCACTTTGGCTACAGTATGCTCCCGGGGTGAGCTCCCAGGAAGGAATCGCAAGCACGTGGTTTCCTTTGGAAAACCTCACTGCTCCTCAGAGGCATCTGTGGAGTGAGGCGTACCCTGGTGGTGTGGATTTTCAGGCGGCTTGGAAGCTGCAACGAAGTTGCTTTCCAAAGGGGCAAAGCCGGGCTCCTCCCGCATTCTCCCGTTTCCAACTTGACCACACAGCACATTTGAGCAGCACTCTCTGACTGACGACTGGAGACTTCCAGCCACACTGGGCCTTTCTATGGTCGCACTTCATTGGGCTCGGGGTGTTTGTTTGGCGCGCCACCGAGAGCATTATTACCCGCTTAATGACTCAGTCAGGCCTGCGTGACGTTGGATCGACCCAATGCCTCACAATTTTACCGGTTTTTCTGTGTTTTCTCTCAGGCCGGGCCTACAGTGTACCTTGCGTCACAATAGAGAGTGACAGGTAAGAGTTGCCAGGAGGCACCTGAGGCTCAGGGCTTCTCTCAGTGCACCTCAGAGGGCCTCCCCAGAGGGCGAGCCAGGTTGAATGTAATGCTGGCAAAAATCCTTGCCCCGGGGCTGCCTAACACGTGTACACGGCCTGCTCCGCAAGCGAGAGTCCGTCCATTGCCCTCCCCCATGCCTAGAAGGAGTTGACCCCAACAGCCTGTTCTGTGTTATGCTGCTCGGAAAACCAAAAGGGGACTCACAGTGCACACGCTCTCCCTCAGGAGGGCATTCATACGTGACTCTCCTAGGCCTACGGAAAGCCGCAGAGGAGTTTAAGCGCTCTGTCATCGAGTCAGGGCTCATGGAGATGGCTGCACACAAAGCTCTGCTGACAGGAAACACTCGTGCTTACCTCGAGGCTAGGGGTCGCGTGGACTTCGCACTTGAGCTAGGGCAAGCGTGGGATGAGCTCCTAGCAAGGCACTGGAGACCACCTGGATCCATAGGAGAAAACGCCCTTTCTCCCCGGAGGCACTCCTAAGGGTGACTGGAAGACGGGTAACAACACTGTCTTTCAGTCCGCCTCGAGGCCGCCACTATTAGAAGACACTGACTCAGATCTCACACTTTAAGTAACTCAAGTTACCTGGGATTTTCTCAGTTATTAAAATGAAGACAATAATACCCTCTGGTTTCTCTATATCGTTAACCTCAAATAACCAAAGATGGGTTTCCCTGATCTTGCAGTTGTTTGTGGTCCCCCTGCCCATGCAGGGGGCACGGGTTCTTCCCCGGTCCGTAAGGATCGCACATACCGTGGAGCGGCTGCGCCCGTGAGCCTTGGCCGCTGAGCCTGCGCGTCCGTAGCCTGTTCTCTGCAACGGGAGAGGCCGCAGTGGTGAGAGGCCCGTGTACCCCCAAAAAAACAACTAAACAAAGAAACAAACAAACAAAGAAACAAAAAAACCGAACATTCTGAATGGGCTTTGAAAACTTTAGGAGGCTACACTAACACAGATATATAAGGCTCTCCTGATTTCTCTCTTCTAAAACCTACAGATTTGAGGGCAGTTTATTTCTTAAAATCTCATTGATGCTAAAAGAAAACCCAAAGAGATGAAACATTGCTCCTGTTTATTTCTATATGACAACTTATACCAATACTGGTAATTACAGCAATGGAAAAAAACCACATAATTTCTCCAAGGAAGTTTATTTCACTGGAAGTAGCCATCACCAATAAGCAATAGGAAGCTTTTCTAGTGACTCTCATTTTGCAAATACATTTTTTTCATCTTAATAGATAAGATTGATTGAGCTTTAATTGAAGTTTATCACACAAGATAAACACCATTAAAGCTTTTTTTTCCCTTGGGTTCTCTGTACCGTTTAGGAACTCTCCTTCCTTCCTCTCTCCCTCCTACTCTTCTACAAATATTTGCTGAGTATCATTCTGTGATGCTTGTAATATTAGGGACTTATGTAAAGTGATCATTTAATTCTCACCAAGTTTGAGTTTGATGATATGGTTTCCACTTTATAGTTGTGTAAATGTGTTCTGTGAATTGCAAGGTCATGTAACCAAAATGTGGAAAAGCAGATTTTATGGGATGGAATAGTGTAAGGGTGAAAGCTGCTTCACAAAGTCAAAGGCTTGAATGAAGAGCCACAGAAACCAGATAATGCTGAGCCAGAGGGCATAATATTGGCCTCTTTGATGTGTGAATAAATAAGTTTTTCAATTTCCTAGATTTTTTTGGTGGGGGGCGTACGCAGTCCTCTCACTGTTGTGGCCTCTCCCGTTGTGGAGCGCAGGCTCAGCGGCCATGGCTCACGGGCCCAGCTGCTCCACGGCATGTAGGATCTTCCCAAACTGGGGCATGAACCCGTGTCCCCTGCATCGGCAGGCGGACTCTCAATCACTGCGCCACCAGGGAAGCCCCAATTTCCTAGATTTTGAAAGCATTAGTTACTCATTTGTTTGGAGTATTAGAATGAATTCTTCAGTAGAAGGCAACTGGCAAATGAGGGTCCTTGTCTAAAAACATAAGATCTTAATAAAACCAATCATAAAATTGGCCTCGAAGGAGAGAGCATTGAAACAAGATCACAGTGGCCTGAGTGAATCCCTAACAATAGGGAAGATCATGTACAAAGACATAGAGGTATGAAAAGGACATGTTGACTGGAATCTGGAATGTAAGAGTGTGTTTGTGTGGCTGTGTGTGTGAGAGAGAGATGTGTTTATGCAGATAGGTAAGTTTAGATGAGCCTGGAGAATTAACAAGCATATGAATTTGACCAGATTTGCATTTTATAAAAATATACTTAAGAAGAGAGACTAATTTGGAAATCATTGCATAATAAGATACAGCAGTGATATGGACTTAAGGTTGTGGTGAGAAATTTTAGATTAGAGAGCAATTCTAGGCTTTGGCTTCCAAAACTACATAGAAAAGACCTGGTTCTTCAGGCACACGATGCTCACAGGCAAACTTCATTTGAAATAGAATATTTGCACATAAACAGATATCCTCTCCTATAAGAATGAAATATATACATATACTTCCATTTATAGATTATTTCCTTCATTAATGGAAACAGAAGTATACTTTAGGTCTGCACTATGAATTTTTCTAGCTACAAATTTTCCTGTCCCAGACAGTTTTAGCTGTTATTTTGGAAATGTAAAGAAGTTGCTTGATTTCTTAATGAGTGAATTTTATATTGCTATTCATGAAATGCAAAGCATATGAATAGATTTCTGAGGATATTTGATGTTGCTGTGTAGTTTTGATCACAGATGTCTATTTTGCAAACTACATTTGCCAGGGACTTGAAGCACCCTGCTGTTCTGTATCTGTGATGTAGGATATGGAAATATTCCTTTGTGGTGAATTTTTATGAATATTGTAAAATATAAAAATTATATTTAGTTGGGAGATAAGGTAAAATGGCATAACTCAAGTTTTACCTACAATTTAAGTAAGTAGTATTCAATCTGGTTTTGGGGGCTTGATGGAATTGTAAAAGGGGAGTTAATAATTTCATTATTAAGGAGAGTTAACATTTTTTTGACCATAGGTTTAAATTTTTGGTTAACAAAATCATTGTCATAATTATTTCATTACAATATTAATATAAGTGGAGCTATACAATTCTCTTTTTACTCAGCACTATTATTTTGAGATTCCTCCCATGCTGTAGTGACTTAACAAGATCTTTTATTTATTTATTTATTTTTTGCGGTACATGGGCCTCTCACTGTTGTGGCCTCTCCCATTGCAGAGCGCAGACTCCGGACACGCAGGTTCAGTGGCCATGGCTCACGGGCCCAGCTGCTCCGTGGCATGTGGGATCTTCCCAGACTGTGGCACGAACCCGCGTCCCCTGAATCGGCAGGTGGTCTCTCAACCACTGTGCCACCAGGGAAGCCCAACTAGATCATTTTTTTAAAGAGTAATTCTGCTTTTACTTATGGCTTCATTTTCACCAGTAATTGATACAACAGTGTAATGTTCATAGCACTACAAAAATATGAGAGGAGTATATATGAATGTTGGTCTCATAGTTGATAAAATATTGATGAACCTGAAGCAAAATTCAACTTCTTTAATAGATATAGGTATATTCACATTGTCTATTTATTCTTGAATGAACTTTATTAGTTTGTGTATTTCAAGGAATATATCTATGTCATATATCTTGTCAAAATTATAGTCAAAGTATTCATGTTACTTCTTGTTATCCTTTAGATAGCTGTGGAATCTGTAGAGTGATGTCACCTCTTTCATTGCTGATTTTAGCAATCTTTTTTTTTTACTAATTAGACAGGCTTGAGGTTAATATACTTTATTGGTCTTCTTAAAGAATCAGCTTTTACCTTCATTGATTTATCTCTATTTTTTCTCTCTTCTATTTGATTGAGTTCTCTTCCCAATTTTGTTCTACTGTTGACATCCATTTTGATCTTATATATCTTATAAATTCCATAATACCTAAAAAATTACCTTTCCTTAAATACTGAATCACCAATGATTTTAATATATAGGAAATCTTATTGATTTACCCATGTAGTTATCAATTTCACTACTCCCTATTCCTTTAGACACTTATTTCCATCTGGTATAATTTTCCTTCTGCCTAAATGAAATTATTCAGCTCTTTTGGGGGTACTTTATGTCTCCTGGTAATGAATTTGTTCATCTTTTGTATGACTGAAAAAATCCTTATTTTGCCTTGGTTTAAAGAGATGTTTTCACTGTACATAGAATTCTAAGTTTACCAATTTTTTTTCTTTCTTTAAGGAGGCTGTCTACTTTTTCTCAGTTGCATTATTCAGATAAGAGGTCTGATTTCATCCTGTTTTTTGTTTCTTTGTATGTAATGTGTCTTTTTTCCCTCTGGCTCCTTTAAAATTTTTCTGTTTATCACGGTTTTTGAACAATTTGTTTCCGATATGACTTGTCCTTTTTTTTATGCTTCTTGTGCTTGAAGTTTGTTGAAGTTCTTGGATTTGGGGACTTATAGTTTCCATTAAATTTGCGGAAAAGTTGCCATTATTTCTTCAAACATGTTTTCTCTCTTGCCTTCTCTCTCCTCGTCTTTGGAGACTCAAATTTTATATATATATATGTATATTAGATTGTTTGAAGTTTTCTTCAAACAGTTTACTGATGCTCTGCTCATTTTGAAAAATTTTTTTCTTTTTGTTTGTGTTTCATTTTGGATAATATTTCTCGCTTAGTCTTCAAGTTCACTAATCTGCAGTGTCTAATATGTCATGGATGCCATTCAAATTGTGTTTTTTTAATTATCTTACACTTTGAATTTTTCATTTCTAGAAGTTTGATTTAGGACATTAAAAAGTATATTCCGTGTCTCTAACTTAACTTTTTGAACCTTTTGAGTATAGTAATAAGAATTGTTCTATGGTCATTTCTGCTAATTCTAACATCTGTGTCGATTATGAGTTGGCTTTGGTTGCTTCATTTCTTCATTACAAGGGCGATTACTGCCTCTTTGCTTCCTTGATAATTGATTATTGGATGTCAGCCATTGTAAATTTTACCTTTTTGGGTGCTGGATAATTTTGTATTTTTACAAATATTTTTTACCTTTTTTCCTGGGATACTGTTAAGTTGCTTGGAAGCGGTTTGATCCTTTTAGGTCCTTTTAAAGATTTGGTAGAAAGAAATATATCAGTCTTGGGCTTCCCTGGTGGCACAGTGGTTGAGAGTCTGCCTGCCAATGCAGGGGACATGGGTTCGTGCCCCGGTCTGGGAGGATCCCACATGCCGCAGAGCAGCCAGGCCCGTGAGCCATGGCCACTGAGCCTGCGCGTCCGGAGCCTGTGCTCCGCAACGGGAGAGGCCACAACAGTGAGAGGCCCACGTACCGCAAAACAACAACAACAACAAAAAAAACCCCAAGAAATATAGCAGTCTCCTGTTATATTATATGGCTAAATAATGTTGCTGTATTGTTCTTTTATAATATATGGTTAAATATTCCCCACCACTGAGGCAAGACCTTTCCATGTATATTTTCCATTGCCCTGTTAATCTTGAGGTTTTACAGTCTGGCTGACAGGAAAAGTCAGTATCTCAGGCCCTATATGAATATTAGGCACTGTTTTCTATAGTCCATTTAAGTGGTTCCTTTCCTGCCCTGTAGTAATGTAGTCACACACATAAGCTGATCAGTAATCAGCTGAACAGTTAGTGTGGAGGTGCAAGATTCTGGAGTTCCCTCTCTGTGAATCGTTCTTCTCTCTGGTACTGTCTTGAGAACCCTACCCACCTTGTTCTCTAGTCTCTCAGCCCTTTCTCCTTTATTTAGTGAGACTGCTGGTCTCTGCCTGGGATCCCCCTCCCTGAGCTGTGGCCTGGAAACTCAGGTAACGTGAAGCAATCATAAGGCTCACATCATTTATTTCCTGTCTCTCAGGAATGAGTCTCTGCTCCTTGATGTCCAGTGTCTTGCAAACTGTTGTCTTATTTCCCTACCCTTTTTTTTAGGTGTTCCAGAGGGTAACTCTGATCCCTGTTACTCTATTTTGGCCAGAACAGAAAATGTAATTGACTTTTTCTTGCTTTGTCTCCACCAATTTGTCAATCTACCTTCGCAAAAGTCACCAATGACTTCCAAATCATCAAATATCTTCAGTCCCTGACTTACCGTGGTTCGACTTTGTGATGGTGTGGAAGTAATACACATTCAGTAGAAACCATACTTCAGATTTTGAATTTTATCTTTTCCCAGGCTAGCGATATGTGGTATGATACTCTTTCGTGATGCTGGGCAGCAGGAGTGAGCTGCAGCTCCGAGTCAGCCACGCTATCATGAATGGGAACAACTGGTACACTTAAAGCCATTCTGTACCCATTAACCATTCTGTTTTTCACTTTCAGTGCAGTATTCAATAAATTACATGAGATATTTAACTCTTTATTAAAAATAGGCTTTTTGTTAGATTATTTTGCCCAAATGTAGGCTAGTGTAGGTGTTCCAAGCCTGTTTAAGGTAGGCTAACAAGCTATGCGGTTTGGTAGGTTAGGTCTATGAAATGCATTTTCAATATATGGTATTTTCAAGTTACAATGGATTTCTCAGGATATTACCCAATCATAAGTTGAGGAAGATCTGTACCTTATTACATTCTTACTGATCTCCATCCTTAGAAATTGTAGCTCACACTCACATCATTGAAACCAAGTTCTCGCTAAACATCCATCCCATTCTATTTTTCTTTTCCCCCAATACTCATGAAATTTATCTACTTTAAAATCCATGAAATAAATACCAAACTCCTTAGCATACAACATTAGGTGTTTTACAAGTTTGATGCAGCATAGCTCTTCTTTTGCCATAGCCAAAAATACTCCATTACACAAATTACATATTAGATATAATTCTTCAACCATGGCTGCAACTCGTATCTTTTCTTAAAATCCATTTTTTATTCATTTGTTTGCTCAGCACATGTTTGTTAAGTTCCCATTTTGTGTCACAGTGTGCTGTATCCTCAAACTATTGCAATTAAAGATACAAACATTATGTTTTCCTATAATAAAATTTCTACCAATTCTTTGCCAGATGAAATCAATTTTGTCATATGAATTATTTCAAAGATTTTGTTCAAACTTTTGAGTACGGCAGGTTAAGATTGCAAATCAGTGAAATAGAATTAAATGTGTCAGTACAACCAGGATGACCTAAGATTGGTGTGTCAGAAGCTAAAGTATGAAGCAAAGGAATAAAAATTTAGGTGACCGTCATTCAATGGGAATTTGGTTTAGTCTAGTGACTATTGTGTGTAATGGTTATTATTATTATTATTCCCTGCAGTATGAATCACAGGCAGAACATCTCCACTTAAGGTCAAGGACAGTGTGACATTTTCATTTAAAGAAGAAAAGATGATTAGCAAATTGCCTACAGTTAATGGCCAGTTAGGAAAACATCTGATATTCAGATACCTTTGAAAGTTCACTATCTCCCCACTTTGTGATATGGCATATACTTTTTCCATATGATGAGAGATGTACAATTAAAATTACACACACCCATTATTACAATTATCAAGTGAAATGTAATGAATCAGCATCATGTGTTCCAAGTAATGCTTTCAGATCTCACTTCACTCAAATGAAAGAGATTACATTACTGTATGAAAATCAGAATCTTCCAATTATCCATCCTACTCTGGCCATGGAAGTCAATATCAGTAGATAAGGCTATTGAAAAGGAGACTGCTGAGGTTGCTTAACATCTCTCAAAGCCATATTTCTGAAAAGTGATTATCGATGTAGGATCCCATCTGTTTGCTCAATTGCCCCATGTTTTGCTTCTTGAAGTATTAGGGAGCATGTTAATGTTGTATCTTAAAGGTAATTGTTACCATAATTTTGGTTTTTTATACCAATGCACAATAAATACATTTTTGACACCTTGTTGTCTAGGAAACCTTTTCAATATCAGATTATTCTACCAGCTTCCTCTTTTAGTTTTCATTTTGATTTTCCTTTTTTAATCAACATGACATTGTTAATTCTCTATATGCTTGGCTTCTATGTGTCACTTCTCTCTCTTTTGATATGATCAAATATTTGTATATAATGATGTTTCTACTTAGTCATCTGCTTTTCCAAGTTCCAAATTTAGTCTCCCTTGTTAAATATTTCTTTATAAATCATTCCAGGCATGCATCATTATGTTCATCTCTCTGAACTTCAATTTCATCTAATTTTGCCCTTAATTTTCACTTATGGAAGCATGCAAAGTTTGTTCTTCCTGAAATATCAAGAAACTTCATATTTTATTACTTGAATAATCAAATGAAAAGAACATGACTGGGAAATTGTAGATTCATTTCTGATCTAGCAAACGGAAACACAACCAAGAAGCTGTGTTGTGTAAAGTTTAACTATATAGGAGAAAAGTATCAGCCATTATAACATTGAAAGCATAATGTGAATAATCACAAACCAAAACTTTGTGAATTTTAGAAATTAAAGTGTTAAAAGATGAAGTTCAGCATTCAACTATCTTGAGAGGCACTGATTCTTTCCTGTAATAATGTACTTTATATAGGGAAAAATAAAAAAAGTACAGACTCATTTCTGATTTCTTAAAGAGGAAACACCTTTTATCTTTTCAGAAATATAAGTCTGATACATGTTAGTTTTCCTTCATTTTCCTGGATCAGATTTTCAGTGTGTCTCACCACAAAAAAAAAATATCATTCTCATGGTCTCTCTTACGTCAGGTTTGTACCCTCCACTTTCTACACTGATGGTAGAATATTACTCTTCTTTTTTTTGAATAACAGCTTTATTTTGATTATGATTCACGTACCATACAATTAACCAATTTAAAGTGAACAATTCAATGGCTTTTAGTACGTTCACTCAGTTGTGCAGCTATCACAACAGTCAATTTTAGAATATTGTCATCATCCCCAGAAGAAACACTATATCTATTAGTAGCCACTACCTTTTACCCCCATCTCCCTCAGGCCTTGGCAACCACAAATCTACTTTTTGTCCATAGATTTGCCATTCTGGACATCTCATAAATGATTACATAGAATATGTGGTCTTTTGTGGCTGGTTTATTTCACTTAGCAAGATGTTTTCAAGGCTCATCCATGTTGTAGCATATATCAATACTTCATTTCTTTTTATTGCTAAATAGTATTCCATTGCATAGATAAACAATATTTTATTTTTTTCTACTGTGAATAAGGCTGCTATAAACATTTGCATATACTTTTTTTATGTGACATACATTTTCAGTTCTTTTAGGTATATACCCAGGAATGGAATTTCTGGGTCATATGGTGGTAACTCTATGTTTAACTTTTAGAGGAACTGTGAGATTATTTCAAAGCAGCTATACCATTTTACATTCCCAATAGCAGTATATGAAGGTTCTAATTTCTTCACATCCTCACCAACTTGTTGTTATGTCTTTTTGATGATAGCAATGTCAGGGTGTGTGAAGTGGTATCTCGTTGTTGTTTCAATTTGCATTTCTCTGATGGTTAATGACATTAAGCATTTTTTCATGAATTTACAGACCATTGTATACCTCCTTCAGAGAAATGTTTATTCAGATATTTTGCTCATTTATAATTGGATTATTTGTCTAATATTGATCTGTAAGAGTTCTTTATATATTCTAGATTACAGGCCCTTTATTATATATATGCTTTGCAAATATCTTCTCCCATTCTGTGGATTGTCTTTTCATTTTCCTGATGGTGTCCTTTGAAGCACAAAAGTCTTTTTAAAAAATTTTTATCAAGTTTGATTTATCTATTTTTTTCTTTTGGTGCTTGTGCTATGATTTTGGTATCATATTTAAAAAGTTACTGCCTAATCCAAGGTCACAGAGATTTACCCCTAAGAGTTTAATAGCTTTAGCTCTTACATTTCCATTTTGAATTAATTTTTTTCTATGATATGATATGAGAGATGGGTCCAACTTCATTCTTTTGAATATGAATATTCAGTCATCTCAGCTGCATTTGTTGTAAAGACTATTCTTTCCCCCATTGAATTATCTTAGCAGTGCTGTTGAAAATCAATTAAATGTAAATGTGAAGATTTATTTCTGGGCTCTCCATTATATTCCACTGATCTATATGTCTAGCCTTATGCCAGTACCAAACTCTCTCGATGATTGTAGCTTTGTTTTAAGTTTTGACGTACGGAAGTGTGAGTCCTCCATTCTTTTCAAGATTGCATTTGCTAGTCTGGGTCCCTTGAATGTCCATATGAATTTAGGGTCAATGTGTCAAATTGTGCAAAAAAGCTAACTGGAATTTTGATGAGGATTGTGTTTAAGGTGTACATAAATTTGAGGAATATTTCTACCTCAACAATATGAAGTCTTCTTATCCAAGATGTCTTTCCATTTCTTTAGGTTTTTAATTTCTTTCAGCAAGGTAATGCTACTTTCAGAGTATATTCTTTTGTTATAAGCCTCTGCCCTATGAGTAGAGGCTTTAAGTGGTTTTAAAAAAATCATTTTCACCAGCTATGATTGTTTTGCTGGGGAATGGGTCTGCTTTTCATATCATCATTCCATAAGTGCTAACGTGAAAATAATCTTGAGGTTGATTCTGACTGCATCCATTTCTTCCTTGAATTATATTGCTTTCTTATTACCCTATAAACAATTAATGATCATTTTCTAAATATGGTGATGTGCCATCTGCCTTACAAGCATTGTTTCTCATTTTTTCTCCATTATAATCTGGACATAGAGAATGAGTCACTATGTCCTGAAAACCCCTGTACCTTTTAGTAATTTTACCTTTACAATGAACCTTTTTACATAGCTCTTTCCTCTACCTCTGTCAAAGAGTTTTCAGTCTTTGAAGGATCCTTCAAGTACCACCTTCCCCTTCATGAATCGTTTTGCATTCTCAGGAGGCAAAAGAAGCATTTCCGTCATCTGCCTATATTAGCAATTTGAAATTCTTCCATAGTCCTTATCCCATTAAACTTTGCTCTAGAGTCATTTTATGTATACTTTTCTAATATACTATTCCATGAGCTCTTTGTAGGCAAGATTTCTTACCTTTTTATTAGTTCACTTCCACAATACTTAGCCCAATTCCTTTCATATAATAAGATCTCAAATTTTTGCTGAATCCAAGTGAATGTTTTCTGCGTCAAAGTACTATGCAGCTTTTATTCCCTTAAAGAATTCTATACATAAAACATTCAAGGGGCTTCCCTGGTGGCGCAGTGGTTAATAATCTGCCTGCAAATGCAGGGGATGCTGGTTCGAGCCCTGGTCCGGGAAGATCCCACATGCCGCGGAGCGCCTGTGCCCATGAGCCATGGCCTCTGAGCCTGCACGTCCGGAGCCTGTGCTCTGCAATGGGAGAGGCCACAACAGTGAGAGGCCCGCGTACCAAAAATAAGTACATAACAGCAAAAAAAAAAACATTCAAAATTGATCATGGAGCAATTTAAATTTGATCTCTTAATTCTTTTACTGGACCATTAAAGCGTTATATTTCATCTTCTAATTAAGGGATCTAGCAAAAGGAACAAAGCTGGCCTTTCAGTCTTTACTGTGATTGCAGCAACACCATGGATTACAGTGTAGATTACACTGATTTACTGCTAAGTAAATGGAGACTTGTGGACTAGTCAACACTGTGTATACTCTGCTCATTGGTCATATTAGGTCACAGTATTGTTTCTATTTGCAATGGCTTCACTGACTTATGTGGAAAATAAATCTTTTCCTTCTAGGAGCTTTAACAGATTATATTTACATTATTTTGGTTAAAATAAATACTTATGAAAAAGTAAAATTTCCAAGGAGTGGGTAGCATTAATAGCACTGATTTGCATTGATTTGATAATTTAGGAGTATGAAAAGTGGTTTGAGAAGTGTTATGAGCATTCATAGTCATTTAGATATTTTTTTCTAGAGCTTTTTGGAACTGTGAAATTGAAAACAGATGAGATTTGGACTTGATGGTAAACAGCCCTTAGATTTGCCATGAGATGGCATAGAATCCATTTTCTTCTTTAATACAAGAGATAGTGGACAATTTGAATATCATACTTGCACAATCTTATAGACTTGTTTTCCGATCTGTACATTTTGTTTCTGTGATAAGGCATGATTCATTTCAAATTTATGTTATATTTTGTGTTGGCTTTTTAAAAATTCTTGTTTCATATTGGTTGTTTTGGTTTTTTCCATCTACTAGGATATATATAGGACAGAGAATTATATATATATATATATATATATATATATATATATATATATATATATATATATATATATATATATATGACAGAATTACAACAGGGCATATGAGTACGTATGTATATATTGAGTATATACACACATACAGAGAAAAATACAAATAAGAGAAAATAAAATAAGGAAATTCTTAGGATCTTCCTAATATTATTCTAATGTCATTTTTCTTATTTTAACATAAATCTGTGCTTGAACAAATTCATCAAATAAGATAGAATACTTCTTTAAGATGGGATCATATATTTTTTTCTACTTTAATGTCTTATGACAAGAATTTGCACTTACATTCCCAGATTGCCTTTCTAAAATTGGTAATTTTTATTAGTGGCATTTAATTGAGTTTTTAAAAATGATTAAAACTATGACTTTATAAATAAATTATTTGAAATTTCTCACAACACATGCTATGTATGTAATCCATAGATACAAGGCAACAACAAGATGTGTGGGCTCAGGTAAAGCTCAGATTTCAATTTAAACAATTAATAGTTTATTTTCTAAAAGAATTTCTAAATATCTTTAGGATAAATGACACAATACTAATAAATTCTGCTGTTTGTATTTGTATGTATGTATGTATTTACTTATTTTTTACAAAGAACTGGAAGTGATACAGCATTGGTGGAGTTGTTCCTCTTTGAGCCCCTAGCATCTAATATGAGGGAAATTCTGCTCCGTGCCTCTGTTACCCCTAATTTCTTACATTTATTTGACCAAACTTCCTATTCTTTCTCCTTTTCACTGCTCCATTTGTGTTCTTCTTGAAGGTGAGATCTTTAACAGGATAAACTTTGTACTTGTTCAAATAGTCTTTAATTCAAGTAAAATAAAATTACCAATTAAAAGTCCTCATCACAAGAAAAAAAGCTTTTGTAACTAAGTATGGTGGTGGATGTTAACTAGACTTTTTGGGATGATCATTTCACAATATATACAAATATCAAATCATTATGTTATACACTTGAAATTAATATAATGTTATATCAATTATACCTCAATAAAATTTTTTTAAGTATTGAAAGAAAGAAAGAAAAATCTGGACCTCAGTAGTCTCTATCACCAAGAAACTTTTCTTTTTGTGATACTTTTTGTGTCCCAGGAACTGCCTTTTCAGAGTGGCTGATGTCCCTCACCTTGGACAGACCTGGGAAACTGCTGTGGATGCTTTGGTTGCTGGAAAGAGAGAGTATGATGAAGTCTAAAGTTGGCTAGATTGTGTCAGAGTGATCATGGAATATCCAACTAGGTAAAGAGGTGCCAAAAGAAAAGTTTCCAAATACCCAACATCTTTCCTTGTCTTCCACAGAAAGCTTCCCCCTTCCTCAGTGCTGAATAGTGTATCTAGAACAAAATGACCTGCACTCAAGTGCCTGCTTATTAACAGAAGAGGTAAATATGCACGTTCAGAGGTGAGAATATAGGTATTAAGCATTTAAAGATGAGTTTCAACAATCCCTTTCTTGATCTTTTGCTTAGCAACAAATGGCTTTGACAAAAATCACTGGGTACACTCACATGCACGTGCACACGCATGTGCACACACACACACACACACACAAAGGGTGGGGGGAGAGAGAGAGAAGCGTTTGTGTTATTGCTTATTTAGCCTTATTTAGAAGACTGTAAGAAGACCCTGTTTTTCTCAAACCTCACTGTCGAAAGAACCAGGATTCAGGTTATCTGCTAAAGAGTTCAGTATTTAATTACAATCAACCATTCAGTTAGTTAAATGTATATTTTGCTCACTAAATGCAAGGGGTTTTAGATACAACTTCTGGGTTGAATATTAAATTTCCATATTTAAGCTTTCTTCTTATATCTTGCATTCATTATTCAAAACCTTATCCTCGTTGTGTTGCTTATACTTAGAGTTATCCCTATTGCAAATTTCCTAGACTTTTCTTTCCCACCTCTAACCTACCTACTCCTAATTTTCTTCTTTCTCATTTTCTTTCTATAAATCTGTTTTGCAAAGGTTGTGTCAGAAAGCAAAGTAGATTTTGGAATCCTAGAGTCTATTTCAAAGTTATTATAATTATTATATTACTATTATTTTTACTATAGTTTTTTGAGCTCATGCTATCTGCCAGATACTTAAAAAATGCTCTAAATATATTAGTTCATATAATCTCCATAAGAAAAAAATTATCATCAAAGCAGCGTTCTCATTTTACAATCAATCTCTCTCATAAATATAGTGTCTCTGGATCTGTATTCATCCGTTTAGTAAATAAATAGTTCGTGTGTTCATTTTGTACCGTGTAATGTATAAGTTACTGTTGTTAAACAGTGATTAGCCTCATTATCTTTTTCTTAATGAGGATAACAAATAAGCAAAGAAAATACTATAATAGCAGGTAACAAATACAGTGGTGCAGATATCCTTGTCATCTCATAAGATAAAGATAGGGATGTCAGGGGAATGTTTTAGAGAAGGTAATATACTTTTCTTCTTGAAAGAGGAATTAATCAGATACACAAGGTTGGTGTGGACATGACCATGGAGAGAGTATCCCAGGTGAATGGAAAAGAATGTGAAAGATCTCAGAGACATAAAACCTATGATATTTTCAGGTAATTTAAAGAAAGTCAATGAAAGGAATATCAGAAAAGCAGAAAGTACCAGATCTTGAGAGCTGGCTAAAGCAGAGTTTCTTTTTAAACCCCCCAGTTTTATTGAGGTATAATTGACCAAAAACATTGTGTAAATTTAAAGTGTACAATGTGATTATCTGACATACATATATATTGTGAAGTGGTTACCACAATAAAGTTAGGTAATGTGTTTCAGAAGTTGTGTAGCCTTAGTTCAAATCCAAGTTCTGCCCACTGTTACCTTTTTGTGCCTCAGATTTATATCTGTATAATTGAGATAATAATAATATTTTCCTTATAAAGTTATTTAGGGGTTAAATCAGTTAATAGCTGCAAAGATTTTACAGTAGCCTCTATCTTATAAGAAATGCTATATGAATGTTGGCTGTTATTATGCTCTGCTAAAGAGACTGAAGTCACAGGTATATATTTAGATTTTTTTAACAGGATCCCTGCAGAATAACTGAGATGAATGGATAGTGGGATGCATAACTGCCCTCACTGAGACCAGTATATAGGTTAGAAATATTGCATGAACCAACTAAGATGGTACCTGTGCCTATGGAGAAGAGGGCATGGACGTAGATTGTCCCTGACTCAGGACCTTTTTTATATGGAGAAGGAAAATCTGTTTTGAAAAACTGGCTCTACTGTGGTTCTGCTTACAGAAATAGGAAAAAAAAAAGTAGGAAGAGGTTTTTCATTTGAACACCTTGTCTTTAGTTGCCCATCATGCATTGTAATGGAGGTATCTGGTAAGTGGTTGAAAATGTATGTCTGGAGCTTACATTTAGATTTGTAAGAGAGTCATCACGAGAAAAATTGGTAAATTTTTGAAGTATAGTTAGAAAAACTATGAATCATAAGTGCATAGCTCAATGAATTTTCACAAAATAAAACACCCATATCATCACTATATTTTAATCTGAAGATAACTCACTTGAACATATGAAACATATATTCTAGTCTGAGAGTGGCATTTTAGTATAAGAAACAGACCATAAACTAAATAAACTTCAAAATAATTGGAGTTATTTAATTGTTTATAAAACATTAGCAAAGATATATGGAGTTTAGAGAAACCCTTATTAAAATGCCATTTTCTTTCTCTTATACTTTCTTTCACCCATAAAATTTCTCAGCTATCTATTCCAAACTCTTCAGTAGAACCCAACCCTCTCTACAGTTCTTTTTAAAAACTCTGACAAAATATCTTTTCTTTAAGCAATAATATATTTCTTTTAATTGTTTAACTGTTCCTCTTCCCCTAATTTTATGTCCCATGCAACTCAAAGAACTAGGCTGTGAATGTTCAAACCCTTTCAGAGAATGGATATCAGCAAAAACACTAATAAAGAAGAATCAAAACCTCTTTTATAGGAAATTATTGGGAATGCTCACAGAACAATATTTCTTTTATATTGACATTTAAAAAGCTTTGAGAAGGAAGCTCTGGAAAACATCAAAAGTAGACAAGCAGGAAAAATAAGCAAGGGACATCTGGAGAGGAGTCATAGATATCAAAGGAGGAAGAAATTTCAGAGAAATGGAGGGTGGCAATCAGTATAGTAGGTTTCAGAAGTAATGTAGATGGTTTCCAAAAATTTTCAATTGGCTTTGACAAATTGAA
The DNA here is from genome assembly GCF_964165515.1 of Mesoplodon bidens. NCBI lineage: Eukaryota > Metazoa > Chordata > Mammalia > Artiodactyla > Ziphiidae > Mesoplodon > Mesoplodon bidens. The sequence continues at coordinate 76,336 of NW_027672402.1, forward strand.
AGTTTTGGTGATTTTAGTAATTCCTTCTAGTGGAGTGACTAGAGAAGCTAAATTCCAGTGGGTTGGGAAGTGCATGGGGATTAAAAAGTAGAGGTAGAGGGGCTTCCCTGGTGGCGCAGTGGTTGAGAATCTGCCTGCCAATGCAGGGGACACAGGTTCGAGCCCTGGTCTGGGAAGATCCCACATGCCGCGGAGCAACTGGGCCCGTGAGGCACAACTACTGAGCCTGCGCGTCTGGAGCCTGTGGTCCACAACAAGAGAGGCCGCGATAGTGAGAGGCCCACGTGCTGCAATGAAGAATGGCCCCCGCTTGCCACAACTAGAGAAAGCCCTCACACAGAAACGAAGACCCAACACAGCTATAAATAAATAAATAAATAAATTTATTAAAAACAAAAAACGTAGAGGTAGAGAATTTAGATGACATTTAAAAAGAACTAAAGTATGAGGGACATGAAAGGAATAGTAAGATTTCTGGCAGGGTGAGGGAGATGCAGAATAGATGGAGAGTTGCTTTTGAAGATTTGAGTGGCTTAAATGAATATTTTCTTAAATTCTGAAGAGGAAAGAACCAGTAGATAGGAAGAAGATAATGATATATAAATCAGATGAATTATGCTGATTGAAGAAATGAAAGCATATGGAATCCAGAGCACAGATGGAAGGATTGTCACAGTCATGAGGAAGAATACTTCCTTTAGTAGGACAGGTAAGAGAAGTGGATATGACTGTAGATACATTACAGAGGGATCAGGGAGGTGAGCTATGCCTGGCTGAAAAGCCTTTTTTTTTTTTTTTTTGCTGAAACACTTGAAATCAGGTATGTTGCTTCCATGAGAAGTGATTCAAGTCCACTTTCTGACCTTTTCCTAATCCCTCACATAACACGTCTGAAGGGAGAAGGATAGTTTATGAATTGGTTAGAATGAATGTCTTGTTTACTTTTGGAATTGGATGTGTTAAATTTTAGTTTATCATAGTAGTTCTTTCTGTTTTACTCAAATGGCTGGAACATTAAGCAAACCAATGACCTACTCTGTTAGATAGTCTTTTTTCTTCTTCTTCTGCCTCTTCTTGCCACACAAATAGGAGATAGAAAGTAAGGAGGATTGAGTTTGGATGCATGCCATGCCATCTACATTCCTGCTTACCTGTTTTCCCCTGGTACCTTCCTCTGCCTAATTCCTGTTGGTAGGACCTGGTGAAATTCTCCCTTCTTCAAAGAGATTGCTAACCCCACATCTGAATCATGACCAGTGTTATATTTATGTGTCTCATAGTAGCCCATTTTTGATGTCAAACTACTGTTGATATTTATAATTGCATATTTTGGGTATTGTTGTTTAAGTGTTGCTTTCCCATAAGACTGTAAGCTTTGGAAAGGTAGGTACAAAGTATATTATAACTTTACGTTCCCATTGTTCCTTTTACAATGATCTGTTTAGAGCACCTCCCAGCCAAGGAACCATATGTCTGTGGTCCACAGCAGGATTAAGGTAATCTTGATTCTATGAACAAGCACTAAAGTGTCACTATAGCTTGTATACTAGTTGGAGGTAAAGGCAATTGATTATTAATGATCTGGCTGACATAATGGAAAACATACTCATTAAATTTTAAGAGGACACTGGCAATGTATTATTGGGAATTTTAAATGGTCAAGTGTCATTTGTTTCCTTTTTGTATTCTAACTTGATTTACTGTTTCTTAGTTAAAAAGAATGCAAACATCTGATTACAGACAGCCTAACCAGCTAAACACCAGACCAAACAGGAAAAGAAATGAGAAACAGATTAAAATTAATTTTTGATGTCCAGCACATCATTAGTCAGTAGGAACATAAGCAAGTGATTATTTTCTTAGTTAATTCAGGAGTGCTAGACCAAAGAAGTTAAGAAAAAGCTCTTTAACTTTTTGTGTGTTTCTGTTTATAAAACTTTCAGAGCAGTGCAAGTAAACCTCAAAAGCGACAGGTAACTTGGTTCAGAGGCATAAGCCCTGCTGGAATTAAGCCTAAAGTTACTGTTAATCTTAAAATAAAATTGTATTATATGTGTGTTTAAAGTGCTTCCCCTTTATGGATACAGAATAACTCAGAAGGCAAGGCAAAGCTTATTTAAATAAAGCATAAAAATAATTCCAAGCGTACAATGATTGTTTCTGACCTCTGAGTTTCTATAGGATGATAGCAGCTTCTTAAATCCTAATCTTCCCACACATGCTCTAGAACCCATAGAGATCAACAAGGAAAGAAAATAATCCATTAGAAACTTATGTCAAAAGCATAGAAGTCAGAGAATACTACAACTTGGGTTTATGTCTAATAGGAAGACATCTGAAGCCAACAAAACTCATTTTGAAGCCCAGGGTGAAGGGGAGATTCAGATGAGACTGCTGAAAATCACGAGCATGCAGCAGGATAAAACTGGTGCCAGAACGCAGATAAATTTCTCCTAGAAAAATGAGGTCTTACCCTGAGTGGAAAAATACCAAAAACAAGTAAGAGACGAGAAGAATTAGAAAACACTGGGTACTAAGAATCCAAAGGAAGGGACCTAAAAGCGTGGGACCAGAGGTAATAGTCATAGAAAGGCACTGCTTCTGGGAGAAAGGCAGCAACTTGGAAGGGATGAGCATCCCCTGGACCTTTGAAGATGAAGAGAAAGAAAAAACTATATGGAGGAGATTAGAGGTCCTACAGAAAGAAAATAATGCATAATCAGAATATATAACCCTCTTTTTATTGTGTCATTCATTAAAGAAACTGTACTTCACTATAGCAATTCTATTCTAACTCTAGAAAATAATTAGGAAGAAAAAGAGAGAGTTATACATGATTGTAGGGTTTTGACATTTTGACCTGCCAGTAGCAAAGAGTATAAATAATACTGAGATCTTGGTTTTTAAAAATCATTCCTTGCTGAAAGGAACCAGGATTCCTTGGAGATATGGCCTGTTGTAGGAAAGGTCAGAGAAAGTACAGGGTAAACCAGAAAGCCAGGAAGTGCTCAAACACAGATGAGACCATACCCAAAAAATTCAGTAGTTGACTTGAAGTTGGGCCCAATGAACACATTTGGTATTGTGTGAGCATTACAGACAATAATGATGGTAGTACATTAAACAATAATAAATATCTATGAATAAGAGTAAAGAAAATTTCATAATTATTTTGGAAAGAGAGGAGATGGATAGAAAAGATAGGAAATTATCTCTTAAATATAGGATTTAAGATCATACCAAATGATCTCAGCAAGTAAATGTAAAAAGAATTTCAGAATTAGAAACTCACTGTTTTGTAACTCCTGATGTCATAATATTTTCAGTTAAGGGTCAATGGCTGAAACCATATGGTAAAGAAATGTGGAGAACAGACTCTTTACAATCCCTTAAATTACAAATTAATTACAAATGGAAAATATGTCTTTACAACAGAGAAATCAGTGGCCCTCTCATAAAACACTAATGTTATGACCTGGCATTAATGAAATGCAGAGAAAGTTACACAATATTACCTACGTGGTGTCCTTGCCAGAAATATTTTATCTGAATTTAAACATGGGAACACACTCTGATGAATCCTGAAAGTATAACATACTGAAGAACAACTGGCCTTGACTCTGCAAATGATTCAATGTAATTAGAAGTACAGGACAATAGATCAACTCTTCCAGATCATGGAAGACTTCCATGATCATAGCAAAATAAGATGGTTGATGGTTGAATTAGATTGAATCATGGGGAAATTCACGAGCAGTAAAGAGTACATTTTGGGGAAAATAAGAAAAGTTTTAGTGTTGTATGGGAGGAAAACTAATTTTCTCTTTACCCTTCTAGATTCTTGGCTAAGATGCTGTAAGGGTAGCAAAACTTTCCTTCTATCCTTCTAAGTTCTTTGGCTGGTCTAATAATCAAATAGACATAAAACAGATTAACAGGAGAAAGACAAATCTAATTTCATATGTAAGAGAGTCCCATAAAATATGAGACCCACAAGGCAGCCAGGTAATTGAAGCTTATATAACATCCGGAGCTGAGGAAAGGGGTAGGGGTCTGGGGATACAAAAGGAAGGAAGGCATTCACAGGAATGCAGAGGAGATGTTTAGAAAACAATGGTTATCCTATTATGCAGGTAAGTTTCTTAGGTAAAAAAGTTATCTCTGGTAATAGCTCTCTTCCTGTATAGGCTCCCTTTCCAATGTAAATTTAGGAACTTGAGGTTGAGGTAAAGAGCTTTTCCTGAATCTGTTGGGTTTTGATTGTTTATAGCTCAAAATAATCCTCCTGCCAAAGTAGCATATTTTGGGGTGGCAAATGTTGCTCCCCTTAAGTTCCACCTTTGAAACTTCAAATAAGTTTCACAACCCAGACGCTAAGTTGAAAGATTGCTGCCTATCTCGTTGACCCAGTCTCAGTCTTGAGAATAGGTCAGTTGAGTTAACAGTTGTGTTTCATTTCAGGAGGTGGACGATGCAGGTGGGCTCCCAAAGTTAGACTTGTATTGCATAAACAAGGAAACAGATATTTAATCAGAGGATTTCCATGGAATAGAGAGTTTCTATGGAAGAAAAAGAAAAACGAAGTTTAATGGTTGGAGCAAATTATGAACCCAGTGTCTGAGTCCTGAGAGCTGCCAGTCAAGAAGACCTCTGGATATCAGGCTTGAAACATGTTCAGATGGAGAGAGGGCGGACAGTGGGAATCTGATGGATTTTCCTGGTTTGCAGTTTGAATGTCTCTGATGAGGGCACTGGGTGTACCAGTCTGAGTGGCCCATGCAGTAACAGGCACAAAGGAGATTGTCTAAACCAGCTATTGTGGTGATTTCTCTGAAGTTTGTATCAAGTCATTCACATTCTGTTTGCAGGGGTGCAGGAGAAAGCTTTCATTCTCCCATCTAAGGATGGGAGAAAATCAGAAATATTAGCTTGGAGAGTTGTAGCCAGGTATTTGAGGGAACTGA